>NW_015557092.1:113049-114457 GCF_001515605.1 Sinocyclocheilus anshuiensis | reverse complement strand
TTACAGTTGATTCATGTGAAATATCCACTCCTGTACATCCTTTGCAATATCATCAGACGATCTCTTGTCGGTGGAAAGACTGTAAAGCCGCGCGATGCGTGATATCACAACAGATGGCGGTAATGAACAAATTTAGTTTGTGATCTAGTCAGAAGAAGACGCTGCACTGCTTCAATGCATTACAGGCTTGTGACTCATCAGAACACAAAACGGAATGTAGCGTTTGGTCGCGCTACATTGCTACTTGCTGGAAAAAGTAGTTAGCTACAGGAAAAGCTACACTGTTTTAAAAGTAGCATCTCTACTGTAAAGCTACTGATAAATGTAGTTAAGCTGGTAGCGTCGCTACTTGTAGCTAGCTACTCCCCAACACTGCCCATAGCAGATCTATACAGGTGGAGCTGGGGAAGGGGGGGGTTTCAGAGTAGCTCTGAAAGCAGTGCAAAATGCTCTAGTGAATGCTAACCAGCCATTTAAATGTAAAGCAACAAGCTTATTGGCTGCCTATGCAACATGAACCAATCAGCTTGTGCCAAGTTGTTTAACACTGAGAATATCATCAGTTTACGTTAAGGACCCATCAGCCTGCACCATCTAAAGTTTTAGGGCCCTATCATACACCCGGCGCAATGCTTTTGCTAGTTTCAGCCGGACGCAGTCCTCATTTTCCCGTCCTGTGCCACGTTGTTTAAATAGCAAATGCATTTGTGCCCATTTGTGCGCCCATGGGCGTGCTGGTCTAAAAAAGAGGTGTGTTCAGGCGCATTGATGGCACGTTGCTATTTTGAGGAACTGAAAGACCAATAAAAACCTGGTCTAAAGTCTGGCGCGATATTTTTTCTTTGTTATTTAAAGAGTGCGTTAGTAATATGTGCCTATAGATGGGTGCAAAACGGACGTACACTTTACACACACAGGGACACGCAGCAGCACACAAACATTTTTAAAAATGAAAAATTACATTCCGCCATGTAAATAGCGAACCCGCCATGGTGCGAACGCAACTGGCTTTTAAAGGGGATGGGAGATGAGACTCTGATTGGTTTATTGCACGTTACGCCCAAAAAAAACCGTTTAGACCATGAGCCCAGGCGCGCCGACCGTTTTCCCGTCGTTAAGCAAAAGTGGATTCGGACACGCCCTGAGTGCACTTGCACCGTGCCATGCGCTTAGATCGTTAAAGGGGTCATATGATGCGATTTCAATTTTTCCTTTCTCTTTGGAGTGTTACAAGCTGTCCGTGCATAGATAAGATCCCTAAAGTTGCAAAGACTAAAGTCTCAAACCCTTTATAAAAATATAAATTTTTTTATAAAGTTTATAAAAGTTCTTTATAAAAGTTACGACTTGTCCACGCCCTCCTAAAACGCCTCGTTTAAACACGCCCCCACATGTTTACGTCACATAG
>NW_015557092.1:111686-112904 GCF_001515605.1 Sinocyclocheilus anshuiensis | reverse complement strand
TTTCCCGTCGTTAAACTAGCAAAAGTGGATTCGGACACGCCCTGAGTGCACCTGCGCCGTGCGCTTTAGACAATGCGCTTAGATCGTTAAAATAGGGACCTTAGACAGAACTTGGCATTCATTTTACCGCTGCAAGTTGAAGTGTTTTATTTCAGTTTGTTGCCAAGGCAACATTTCTCATTTTTGTTTCAGCTTTATTTCAATCAATTACAAAAAAAAGCCATCCATCCTGGTATTCCCTACATTATAGGGACCAAATATCCCTACAAGTAATACCAGTACATTTTAACCATGTGATGGGAACACTTTTTTTTGGGAAGAAACAAGTTTATAAACTTGAAGAAGTTTCTTCCCCCCTTGAAGAAACAAGTTTATAAATCATACAGAATGCAGTTTTTGGGGGAAAAAAAAAAAAAATCCCAAAATCCAAGTTTTGTGTGAGGGGAAGGTTTAGGGGTAGGGTTTCTCTGAGCAGATATAGGAGTTTTAAGAACTAGTTTACCATTGAAAATCCCTGAAGGGGTAAAATGGGGAAAGAATGTGGCGTGAATGAAGTGCAGCTCTGTTTCCACTTGAGTCTGTGAGCAGTAGGTGGTCAGATCTGTCTGTCTGTCTGTCTGATGCTGCAGGCCATTTCTACATCTGTGTAAACACACACACACACACGCGCACAGAGCTTTAAACTGACATTTGTCCTGCTGAGTTCCGCTCATTTACTCCATTCGTGGTTTATCTTTCTCTCCAACACTCATTTTATCACGCAGCTCTTGATAATGAAGTTTTCTCAGTTCCTTTGTAAAGTTTGATCAGGTCATAAGCTGAATATCTCTGGTTCACTGTAGATTATCACACACGGACACAGACTGCAGGTGAAAATGCTGATAAAATAACTCATTTAATAGAGATTTAATCACGTTCAGCTTTCAGTACACAGTGTTTGCTTCCATAACTTTATCCATAATGTCAGTCAACATTCCACATTTACTACAGTTAATGCTATTCCTGTGAAAGCATAATCAATTTTTGTGACATGTTTTCACAAAATATTCTGCAGTGCAACAATTTTCAGCATTGCTAATAATCAGAAATATTTCTTGAGCAGCAAATCAGCATATTAAAATGATTTCTGAAGGATCATGTGACACTGAAGACTGGAGTAATGATTTTACAATATATAAACATAGAAAACAGTTATTTAAATTATAATAATATTTCTTA
>NW_015557092.1:109265-111561 GCF_001515605.1 Sinocyclocheilus anshuiensis | reverse complement strand
ACTTCTTTCAAAAACAAAAAATCTGAATATATATATATATATATATATATATATATATAGTATTATGGTCTATAAAAAGTGCAAGACTCAGAGTTTACTTCTTTAATGTTTCAGAGTTTATTTCTGAATCGGTGATTATTTTACATGTACAAAACATTTGAATAAGTACAAAAAGAATCAGTTTAGCTACTTTTGCACAGAACAGTCCTTTCTACTCATTTTGCTCACAGCACGCAGAGGAAGCGACTGATACAAAAGTCGCTTTCAAAAACATCTGCTTCAGATGAACTGGATATCTATCTAAAGCTCCAGCAGAGACCCGAATGTTTCATCAGAAATGCACATTTTTGTATCTGATGGAGGTCGTGTTTGTGTACGGGCCCAAATATTTAATGGGAGACGGACTGCAGAGAGCTTGAGATTTCTGCCCTGATTTATATGTGTGTTTATTATCTGAGCTGAATAACAGTTGCTAGGGATCTGACATCGATAAAGTCCAGATAAAATATCATGTAGAGTCCATCAACATTTATAAAAAATCATCTTGTATTAGCTAATTTTCTCATTTTACAACAACAACAACAACATGTCTTTATTTTCTACTACGTCTTTTTCGTTCACTTATAGAAATGAATCAAATATACATGACATTACTGTAATAATCTTTGGTTTCATTCATATAATTATGCATTTATTCTCTCCTTCACTTTTCAGAGTTTTTGATGGATTCCCAGCCGACTTCAGCGTAGACTTTGTTCATCTGCCAGTACAGGACGCCCAGGAGTTTAGACCACGCGCTCTGCACCGATGCCAGACTGAAGCATTGTGGGAAAGCTTCCACCAGCACCTCCAGAATTACTCCAGCCAGAATCTGCAGTAAGATATTCATAATTTTATTCAGCAAGGACTCAGTCAACTGATCAAAAGTGACAGTAAAGGCATTTATAATGTTACAAAGATTTCTATTTCAAATAAATGTTGTTATTTTCTGCTTTTTATTCATCCATAAATCCTGAAAAATAAAATGTATCACAGTTTCAACAAAATATGAAGCAGCACATCTGTTTTCAACATTGATCATAATCAGACATGTTTCTTGAGCAGCAAATCAGCATATTAGAATGATTTCTGAAGGATCATGTGACACTCAAGACTAGAGTAATGATGCTGAAAATTCACAGAAGTAAATTACATTTTACAACATAGAAAACAGTTATTTTAAACTGTAATAATATTTCACAATATTACTGTTTTTGCTGTATTTTAATAAATTAAATGCAGCCTTATTGAGCAGAAGAAACTTCTTTCAAAAACATCCTTTACAACTTTGTATCATGCTGTTTGTTCCTCATACTCACTTTGAAGTAAACCGGATCCACTTTGTGTCTGAGCGCGTGTGATTTGCCCATCTGCTGGAAGATGGTGTTGAGTTTGTCTCCGTCACGCAGGTTTTCCACCAGCGTGTTGAGGGCGGTCATGACCCGCAGCGCGTGTTTCTTCAGCTGGATGCTTTGCTTCATCTCCTCGGGATCCTGCATGTCACGGAACTGATCGAAGTACTGCTTCGCCGATGGGAAGTTTGAGAAAAATCTGGAGGAACACACATTTAGTTACTTTCAAAACAAAAATTAATTGACCCCCCTCATACGATTTAAAAGAATAGTTCACCCAAAAGTGAAATTTACTCATTCTCAGGCCATCCAAAAGTTTGTTTCTTCAGATTTGGAGAAATGTAGCATTACATCACTTGCTCAGCAATGGATCCTCTGCAGTGAATGGGTGCCGTCAGAATGATAGTCCAAACAGCTGATAAAAACATCACAATAATCCACAAGTAATCCACACCACTCCAGTCCATCAGTTAATGTCTTGTGAAGAGAAAAGCTGCATGTTTGTAAAAAACTAATCCATTATTAAAGGGATAGTTCACCCAAAAATGAAAATTTGATGTTTATCTGCTTACCCCCAGGGCATCCAAGATGTAGGTGACTTTGTTTCTTCAGTAGAACACATATGATGATTTTTAACTTTAACCGTTGCAGTCTATCAGTCATATAATGCATGGCAATGGTAACAAAATCTATGAGAGTAAAAAAACATGCACAGACAAATCCAAATTAAACCCTGCGGCTCGTGACGACACATTGATGTCCTAAGACACGAAACGATTGGTTTGTGCCAGAAACCGAACAGTATTTATATAATTTTTTACCTCTAATACACCACTGTGTCCAACTGTCTTTGGGCGCGCGCACAGCATCCAAGGGCCGGAGGTGATCTCTCGCACGGATTAGTT
>NW_015557092.1:100376-109218 GCF_001515605.1 Sinocyclocheilus anshuiensis | reverse complement strand
GAAGAAACAAAGTCACCTACATCTTGGATGCCCTGGGGGTAAGCAGATAAACATCAAATTTTCATTTTTGGGTGAACTATCCCTTTAACGCTGCTTCCAACTCCATAATCCATAATAACACTTCCTCCAGTGAAAAAGTCCATCTGTTGTCTCTCACATCAAAATCTATCCTCATATTTGTTTAGAGCTGTTTAGATCTGTTTTGGCTTGTAAACGTTGCTTGATCTGTGCAGATTTCTCTCCTGATTCAGACGAGATGACTCGTTCACTGGAGGAGGCAATATTATGGATAAAGGACTCATATTTGAATGGTTTGATGTTAAAAACATCTTAATGCATTTTTTTCTTATAAACACGCAGCTTTTCTCTTCACAGGACATTAATTGCCGGACTGGAGTGGTGTGGATTACTTGTGGATTATTGTGATGTTTTTATCAGCTCTCATTCTGACGGCACCCATTCACTGCAGAGGATCCATTGCTGAGCAAGTGATGTAGTGCTACATTTCTCCAAATCTGATGAAGAGACAAACTCATCTACTCCTGGATGACCTGAAAGTGAGAACATTTTGAGCAAATTTTCATTTTTTTCTATGAACTATTCCTTTAAACCCCTATGACTTTCTTTCTTCTTTGAAACTTAAAAGGTGATATTTTGAGATGTGGGCTCCAATATTACTTGGTTCCCAATATCTGTCAAAATATCACCTTTATGTTCCACAGAAAAAAAGAAAGTCATACAGGTTTGGAATGACACGAGGTTAAAAGATTACTGTTTGGGTGAAACATAACATGATCATGTTTCATTGAATTAAAAATGTCTTGTTGAATTGTTTCAATGAAATATAATTCATTTTGTGATGTTTATTATTGACTGATTTTACAGACATGCACAAGTGAGCCACACAGAGCAGCATTTTGATTGGACTGGAACAGAAGATCCTCGTCATCACGTGATCAGAGTACAGTTACCAATCTTCATTCATTTATGATTGTTTATAATAATAAAAATGTGTAGTATGTAGTGGAGGATTAGGTTCCAGATTGAGGCTGCAAACGTTAACAGGAAATACGTTATAGCAGGGCCATGCAGCCATTTCATGAGGATCGTAAAGATAAACATGTGAAAGTGAGCTGTGCAGTGTATTTCAGCCCAGCTGGACAGATAAGCGTTCCTGAGATAATACTAATCTAATATTTAACCAGCATTGCTGAAATTCTCCTTCACTCACAACAAATACTGCAATAAAACTCACTTAACTTAGTGATAAAAATGACCTAGAAGCAGTTAAAGGGATGTTGAGCACGTTGAACTCTGTAGTGTGTGTGACATGGGTGCCGTCGTTCCTGACACATGCTCACGTGTTTGTGTTGTGATTGTAGCTTCTCTGTGTTATTACTCTCATCCAGCAGAAGCAGCACAAACACTCAGGTGCAAGTTTCTGCCTTGACGTCAATTTTGAATTAGCTTTTGTTTTTATATTTTTAGTTGCAATGAATAGCCCTAAATATAAAACTAAATTCACAATTCAGCTGCATCAGTGACATTTCCAGTGTTACTGTAAATGTCCTCAGCTCTGAACGCTACTGTATATGTTTACTCCGATGTAACGCAGTAGAACAAGAGTGGACTAGTTTACTCTATTAAAAAAAAAAAAGCATTCCTGTAAGAACTAAATGATCTCATGAGAGAATCTGTTCCAGCTGCATAACAAAAGGGAGCTTAAATGATTAAATTCACTTTAATTGTGCGTTGAACAAAACTTTAAAGAAACCAAATACATCAGCATTTTTATTATTTTTTTTTTAAGCTTTAATTAGGCACAGATTATTGATGTTACAAGAAAATACTATTTCAGTTTTTCTACCTAAAATTTTCATGTTAAATCCAATGTTTTATTTGCCATTTCTTTGTAATTATTTGTGGAATTTACTAGTAATGTCTGAGTTTAAACTACACCAAATTTATTTTCAGTGCACACTGACCTTAGCCTTATTTTTTTTTTTTTTTTTTTCAGTTTTAGTTTTAGTCATTTTTAATACTTCAACTTCATTTATTTCAGCCAAGGCAACATTTATAATTTTCATATTTGTATATATGTTGCACCTGTTGCAGGTGACATTTTCTAAGGCAGTGGATACGCACAATAATATGTCACAAATTATTAATATTATTTGTCTTTGTCTTGCTTATAAATTCATGTTGACTTGCTAAATAATTAAAAAAAATAAACTGAAAACAAACATTTTATTAAGCAAAAAAAATCAGATAAAATGAAACAGGGCATTCAGCTAGACAACATGCAGGAGGGATTTCTTTAAGGGTTGAATCATAAAAAGTGAGTGTTTTATGTCTAAATGGAATCAGATTTTTGGATAAAATATATATTATTATAAATATTATAATATTTCAATGAAAGATTTTGAAGACAAATGACAAAGAGGAATATTAAAATTAAATAGAGTTGGTTTTGGCTTTTAAATTTAATTTAATTTTTGCTTTGATATACTGCTTTATTATGATTAGTAAATCTATCTGACTGAAGCATCTTTTGTGTTTTTACAGTCGTGCCTCATGCAGCCAGCGCCAGAGTGGCTGTGATGTTGTTTCAACGAGCTCCATCAACTGTTTCACCTCTTACGGCCCACAGAACTGAACTGTGAGTCAAACCGCAACAGGAAGATCTGTCCCATTAAACAGAGACAGAATCTAGTAAATGCCCACAGAGGAGACGTGTCCTCACATGTCCAAATCAAACAGGAGATAAAGAGAGACTGTGTTTTTCTCTCATCTTAATGTAGACCATAACTCATGTTTAAGTACATGCGCTCTTAACCTCTGACTCCAGATTCATGTGTCAGCGGCTGTAGGACGAACAAAGGCAGTTAAAATCCCCTGGAAACGTGAAAACAATCATGAGGATAATAAACAGAGCGCGTAGATGAGCAGTTCAGAAGACACTTAGTCCATATGCGTGTGATAAGACAGTCACTTGTTGCCCAGCTCACCTTCAAAGAGCTAGTCATTATGTACTTTGCGTGTTATTTTACTATTTGTATTATTTGTTAATATTTTGAATAATCTTTTATCTTTATCCTTTCAGTTTAGCTTGTCTTTTTTTATATTTCTGATTAGCTTTATTTCTGTTTTAGTCATTTTTAGTACTTCAACTTTAGTTTAAGGTAGTCAACTTCAGTTTAAGGTAGTCAAGGCAACATTAAATGATATGAAAAACGTATAGAACAAAAATGATAAATTTGATCATTTTTGTTTTATACGTTTTTCCATGTAATATTTGTATTTTACTTAAGTTTTATTTGAGTTAACACTAATAACACTGTTATAGTTATCATCCGTTGGTGTGGACACTGGTATAGTTATCATTATAGTTATCGGTATAGCTATCGTCCATTAGTGTGGACACTGATATAGTTATTGGTATAGCTATCAGTATATTTATCAGTATAGTTATCGCCCACTGATGTGGACACTAATATAATTATTGGTATAGTTCTCATCCATTTGTATGCACACTAATATTTTTATTGGTATAGTTATCATCCGATGATGTGGACACTAATATAGTTATATGTATCGTTAATATAGTTATTGGTGTAGTTTTTGTCCATTAGTGTGGACAGTGGACACTAATTTAGTTATCAGTATAGTTATTGTCCATTGGTGTGGACAAAATGTTAGTTATCGTTATGGCTATCATTATAGTTATCGTCTGTTGGTGGGGACACTAATATAGTTATCATTATAGTTATCGTCCGTTGGTGGGGACACTAATATAGTTATCATTATAGTTATCGTCCGTTGGTGGGGACACTAATATAGTTATCATTATAGTTATCGTCCGTTGGTGGGGACACTAATATAGTTATCATTATAGTTATCGTCCGTTGGTGGGGACACTAATATAGTTATCAATTTATTTATATATAATTACTAGTGGATGGCTACACTTTTATTGTTTAGAAAGTGACCAATAATCTGTGACCAATTTTTTTATTTGTAGATTGATTTCTCCTCTCGAAACTGTTTCTCAAGCGTGTTCTCTCATCACCGCTGCGCGTGAATATGACGTAGGCTATCACAACAACACTACAGAGACCTGAGGAAAAGCGGGGATTAAAGTCCAAAATCTGACTTGAAATAACCTAACAAATCAATCGGGGCTAAAGCAGTTCCATAAACAAAAATGTAAGTTCACACAATCTAACTAATTTGTGGACGCTTAATTTTAAGCAGCCCTTATTGTCGATCATGGATCAAATCGATCCACCATGGCAAACAGCGAATATATTTGTGCTGTTTAATGCATTTGAGACGTGGTGTTTTCCTCAGTGCATAACTGACATGTCTCAAGTATATTTTTTCTCTGTAAATGTTAGAAAGTCATGCAAATATATAAATTTTGCTTGCTGTCAGGAGTGGGGGAGGCATACGCGAGTGAACGAGCACTGCTGCGCACATGCACGCTAAACAGACGGTGAGCAATAATTCTGAGTCAAATATGCATTTTGCTAAAATATTCGTTGTTGGACATTAAATGTGCCTTTTGTAGAATTTTAAACCTACATATAGGTGTATTCTTATGATAGCAGTAACTGTAAAGGGACTATTGTAATGGGTAAATAAAATGTAAGCTAATACAATCCTAATTACTAAGCTTACTACTTAATTACTTCTTAATGTGTGTTTCTTATAGCAGTTAAAATGTAGTTTTAATTTAGTGATTTTAACTTTTAGTTTAGTGATTTTAATGCTTGCAATGTTAGATCTAATGCTATCTGTTCTAACTATAAAAGGTACAGCTGTCATAAAACCAGAGAAAAAGGCTGCATGGCTATGATAGTATGTGAGAGAGTCAGTGGTAATATCATTGCATTCCTATTGTTCAGTGTTAGAGGAGCTCAGCTTAGTCTGACAGTTTGCCTGCCCTGGACCAGGTTAGCTTTCCAGCATAAGTTGCCACAGTGACTGATTTTGATCTTTGTTAAATTTGTTTTATGGAACCAAATCATTTGACAGTGAGTCAGACTAACTGAAATAAGCCTGGCCTATTTGGTAAACTTGTTTTATGAAACAGGCCTCGAGGCGTTAGAAGTCAGAAGACCCATAAGTTAATTTATGATTTGCTGTCTGCCTGAACCAAAGAAATAAATGCGATCATATTTTTTCCATTGCATCGAAGCGCATTGTGTTGAATCGGATCGCACTGCATCGTAATAGGGGTGAATCGTATCGCATCGCATCGCTAGCTACTTCATATGTATCGTCAATGTATCGTATCGTTGGCTATGCATCGAGATGCGTATCGCATCGGCCTCAGTTATGGAGATGCATATCCCTAGTGTAGACACTAATCTAATTTAGTTATCGGTATAGGTATCGTCTGTTGGTGGGAACACTAATATAGTTATTGGTACAGTTATCGTCCATTACAGGGTGGATGCTAATATACTTATTGCTGTAGTTATTGTTCTTGGTGTAAATGAACATTAAATGATGACAGTGAATTATCTCTTTAAGACATTCAGGTTCTTGTTTTATGTCATGTTGTGTTGATTTTTGATAAAATGAAGGAAGGTTCACGGTGGTTTGTGAATGTATTTGCACAGAATGAGAAAATTAGATTAGATGTAGGAAGCATCTAGACATTTTGATAGTTTGGTTTGTTCTTTTTTGACTTTTGATTCCAGTTGTCTCTCCGTTCACTCGCTCTCCTTTGTCTCTCACTTTCCTAAACTGTTGTTTGTTGCTGCTCTCTTGCATGTCAGAGACAGTGTGCACACTTCACAACTGAGATGTTTTTGCCGTTTGTAACTACCTCTTGGCTGCAGTCTGGTGCTTTTTGTCATCAACTAGTAACAGAGATGAAAGGGTGTCTTGAAGGGTGATTTTAATCAAATTTACAGCAAAATGGATGATAATATCTGATTTAATCCACTGACCTGCTAAATTTAAAGCATCACAGGGAGATATAGTCTCCTCCTGTGAACGTCCACTTAAAAGCATATCCCCTCTGAGAAATAAATCTAATTTCACGAGCTGAAAGAGTTTAATTAGGAATCTTTAGTGCAGCCCTTCAGGTGTGATCTTCAGATAGATGTGAGCTGTTATCTTTAGAGAGAAATTACTGCTAACATCCATCACAATCCTTAAGCACTGTTAGATGTGCACAGGTCAGGAATGAAGAAATATGAGCTCACGTGAGGCATTCATGTGGAAAAACTTAACATAACACGCTGTGTTATGATTTGCTCAAATTCACCAGATTCCTGAACATCAGAAGAACAGCAGGAACAGACCTCTTTAAAAATAATATGATATCAAATATTACAAGCAAAAAAACTGCACTGAATCATAATTTTATTTATAATTTTTTTTTATTTGCAATAGATCTACTGATATCATACATGTATAAACTACAGTAAATAGGTTTTATATAATATACTGAATCAGTTTAATCAAATGCACATTCTTTCATTTAATGATCTTGATTTATTTATTATTATTAACTCTTAATAATCTTTTAAGGTTGTGCCCAGGCACGTGCACACATAGACATCAAAGGGGGCTTGAGCACCTGCCCTTTTTCTTCCTCGAGAGAAAGTGCCCTTTTTTCTGGGGAGTGTTTTTTTGAAATAAATGAATATATGTATATATGTGTGCGTGTGTGTTTCTGTTTGCGCACAGCTTTCCCTGTCAAACAAATAAAAAATCAAACTATCAGGTCGGGTCTGGAAATGTTGACTCTGTCGAGTTCCGATGTCTTTCTCCCCTCCGCAGAAATGTATATATTTATATCATTTCATAAAGTTAATCAGTATCATGCGAAGACTGACATTTTTTCAACCAAAAAGCAGCATGATTACAAATGTGATATTGATTTTATACAGCAGTTCAATAAACAATCATTTAATATTAAGACACTTACATTTTAGACACACAGTTCAATAAACAAGAATTTAATATTAAGACACTTACGTTAGACACAATATTGACTGTTTTTGCTCTATTTCACCAACAAATATAATTCCAATTTGCATCTCTGAGCAACATGACGGTGATTCGTCCCTGAATGAATCAACCGTTTAAATGATTTGGTTCAATCGCAATTACTCTCTTATTAACAGTGACTTGCTGCCACCTACTGGCGATTTTAATTTAACATTTAAAGTATCTTCATTTTTTTTTTTCAAATATCAGTATTCAACGTTTTATGTTTAAAATATCAAAACAGTATTAATACATTTGTAACTGCAGGTTAAATGCATTCATGTCCTGCATTAAACAGTGAGTAAATGCATCTAAATGCCACTTCAGACATAGCTTCTGTGTTTGACTGATTCAATTTAAGAATTTGACTGAAAAGATGATGCACACTTTTAGAAAAAAAAAGGCTTTATAAAGATAAAAATGCCCATAAAAGTAAAAAAAAAACAAAAAAAAATCAATTTAAACTTATTGGAAAAGATACATTTCTATCACTGCTGTGAACGGATCACCACACAGAATATAAAGAATATCAAAACCATTATTTAACTACTCATCTAATTATCGTTATAGATAAAATCCCAGAAAATATTGAGATATATTTTTTGTCAATATCACACACCCCTAATATAGCCTATTTAACGTTTTGTTTAGAAAAAATTTTTACAATTAAATGATATGAGAAGTGCCCTTTTTTCCACATGAGCCCCTGCCCCTTAAAATGTCTGTGCACGTCCCTGGTTGTGCCAGTAGATCTAGAAGAGAGATACAGTTGACAGTGAAGTAAATCGAATCAGTCTGTGATTTCTGTGAACTGATTTCAAAATGAATCACAAACTATCATGACTAGGGATGCACCGATACCACTTTTTCCATCCACTCAGCGTGCTTTGTTTATCAGCTCGCGCACATCAGCTATACAGGCGTTAATACTGAATGTTTAACATTATATTCATTGCATACATATACTTCGTAGTAGACATCCTTAACTCCTTTCTGCTGTCTGTTGTTCTGTTGTCGGTTAGGAATTAGGTTAATTGAAATAAGTTCAAGTTATCAATAACAACACTGGTATGTCCTGATTTAGATACACACAGATTTATCTAGGTGTCTAAATCAGGACATACCAGTGTGATGAAGTTTTTGCAGCACAGAAGATCAGGAGTGTGAAAGAAACGTGAGAAGTTTCTGCACTAAAGCTGTCATCTCTGAAACCATAAAGAGCAGCTGGAGATCCCAACAAGCATTCAAGGTCAATATGTTCACCAAATCCCAGCAGTCACACCTCAACTCTACCCACAATCCTCTTGCACCCAATTTAACTTCTTCTCCTTCCGTACAATAGGATATCAATCTTTATTTATGGCCACATAAGCAGCGCCAGTGCGATTAGTTTTCACATCTTTCATGTGATGTCACCATAGTGCATCGTTCCTCCTGGATTCACGTATGTTTTTATCACATACACTGTGATGACGGTTCACGACTCTAGATGGGATCGAACCAGCAAACTTCAGATGACCAGCCCTGAACAACACTTGTGGACGTCGCCAAGGGAATCATCTTGATAAAGTAAATACTGTCTATGCACAAATGCAGTAAGGTTCATATCATCAGCTCAGTATGAAAATAATAGAGATTGATGGAAATTCTCCACCATGATAGAAATGAGTGTGGTTCTTTAATTGGATCTCCAGACCAGAAACACCAGTGCAATTGCAAGTACTTGGAAATATATCATGCTACTGAATGACTGTCATTACGTATGGCATATATATGTGATATGTCATACGTAATGACTCATTCAGTAGCATGATATATTTCCAAGTACTATATA
>NW_015557092.1:95366-100366 GCF_001515605.1 Sinocyclocheilus anshuiensis | reverse complement strand
TACACACACACACACACACACATACACACACACAAACATGAATACACTTTGATACATGCCCCAAAACACTGTTATGGTATATGTTAAAATATTTGTATTTCCATGGTGCATGTCAAAACTATGGTGTAGCCATGGTAAATGTCCAAACAAAAATAGTATTACAATAGTACAAAAAAAAAAAAAGACAAACATGGTCCTACAATGGTGCATTTTCAAAACCTCTTGTATTATCAATTATTAACGTCAAAACTATCATGGTAAATGGTCAAAAACACTGTATTACCATGGTACGTTCATTGTACTACCACTGTGCATATTGCAAACTGGTAACCATGGTATTATCATTGTATAAATAAATTATTTTTTTTTTTTTTATTAAAAACTTGCCAATTATAAATGTCAAAACACCATGGTTTTATGGTGGTAAATGTTAAAAAAACACCATGTACCATGGTACATGTTCAAAAAATCATTGTACCACCATAATGCTTATCAAAAACTATGGCATAACTATGGTAAATGTCCAAACAACCAAGCATTATCATGGTACCTGTTCAAAAAAGACAAAACACGGTTTTAGCATTGTGTATTTCCAAAAACTAGGATATTACCTATAAATGTCCAAAATACCATGGAATTATTCTGGTGCATGCCCAGAAGACCTGGGTATAACATAAGTAGAAAGCTATGCTGCATGTGCAAACAATCACAGTGATAACATGTTAGTTTTTGTGAATGATTGATGTGTGTAAATAAGACGGACAGGCATACCTGATGAGCACAGCGACTCCAGCGTTCTCTCGGTTCTCGTAGACGGGTCTCCACGTGTTCTGGATCACACAGACGTTGTCCTCGGTGAGAGTCTCAGGGCTCTGTGTGAGCTCCACACCTCCGTCTCCCTCCATCCAGACGCTCGCTGAGAAACACTTGAGCTGTGTGTGTGCTCCTGCCGGGGTCTTTATTTCTGTCTCCTCAAGAGTCTGATGAAGAGTTACTGCTGAATGAAGAAGATCCTCCCAGCCGCTTCCCTTTATCTCTCTCTCTCTCTCTCTCTCTCTCTCTCTCTCTCTCACTCACTGGCTCACACACTCATGTTCTCCTCTTAACTCACAATCACACCTTTCTACTCCGGTTACTTGTTTTTTTTTTTTCTCACACTCTTGCATCCGTCTGCTGCCCACCCACAGGAAAGACAACAAACGAGATCTCTATAATATCTCATTTGTTTCTCCTGGACAGCAAGGGTTGAGTTCTTCTAGAGTTCCAGAAGAGATCTTAACTCAAATACCTAAATCTGCAATCTAAAGTTTTGTTTTTTTGTCTTGTTTTATAGTAAAGCATCTACATGTCCTTAAACGAGACATAGAACCAAAATTACCCATCTCCTTAAATATCTTTAAAATACAGTTCACCCAAAAGTGATTTTACTTCATTCCAAGGCTTACTTTCTTCTGTGGAGCACAAGATGATGATGTTTTTGAAGGTTTATGAGGTTTTCAATGAAAGTCAGTTGGGTTCAGTGTTAGGTCATTAATGTTCTTTAAAACATCTTTCATGTTCCACAGAAGAAAGAAAGTCTAACAGGTTTGGAAATGACATGAAGGCACGTAAATGATTTTTGGTTGAACTGTTTCTTTATGGAGTTTGTCTTCTCTCTGAGGGCTCTGTAAGGGAACACTGAAAATATGTATGCAAATCCATTGAATTTAGTTGACAATATGGACTAACATTTCTTATCAAATTATCTGATTTTCTCCACATACTTTTTATGCATCTTTACTCTTAATGGATGACAACTATTAACTAATTTTGGTTTGTTCTTGCTGGAAAAACTTCTGAGATGAAATTGACATGAAACACAATGGAGAACTCCATGCTTATTCTTTATCTTCAACAAACACACACAAGCACTGTAAGAGCAAACGGACATGCTCCACCTTACATCAACACTGCTGTGACTGCGTCTGTCACACCTTAGACGAACATGCAGCTGCACATCCAGAAGATTGTTTTATTGCTCAGATGCTGATGTTTCAACAGTTTGACAGCTTTTACTGTAATGATTCATTAAAGTACATATTATCAGATGTTTCTCCTCTGAATCCCCAGAGGAGAAATAAAAACAGGCTCGAATGGGACAACACTGGTCTTCCAGTAAGAGTATAGAGCTCATTGGTTGAGAAATGTTTGAGTTCATACAGAGTGTGCATGATGAAGCTGTTTCTTCAGTGTTTATGATCTTTTAACTAGACTGGTGGGTGTGAAGCATGTGTACGTGCGTGTGTGTGTGATTGTGTGACAGTCAAAGTGAGGTCAGACAGACCCTTTACACACTTTCACATTGACATAATCACTGAGGGAGAGAGGGAGAGGTTTAGTCAGATTGAGCTCCTTTCTGGAGAGCGTCACACAGACAGAGAGCGGCAGGTGTTTGGGTGTTCAGGCACAGATCAGAGGTTTTGTCTTATTGTTCAGGGGGCAGCATGTTTTGTGGGGTCATGGGGTCAGTTTGACACCTGTCTGCAGTGTGAGCTGTGATCTGAGCAATTATCACCCCTGTCTATTTGCGTCGCTTCAGTAGTTTTCATGCATTGCTTTGAAAGTGCATGTACTGCAGTGTTTTTGATAGAAGTCTCTTCTGCTCACCAAGGCTACATTTATTTGATCAAAAATTGTGAAATATTATTACCATTTAAAAGAACTTTCTATGTAAATATATTGTAAAATGTCATTTATTTCTGTGATGAAAGCTGAATTTTCAGCATCATTACTCCAGTCTTCAGTGTCACATGATCCTTCAGAAATGAATATGCTGATTTGCTGCTCAAGAAACATTTATGATTATTATCAATGTTGAAAACAGTTGTGCTGCTTCATATTTTTGTGCAAACCCTGAATTTTTTTCAGGATTCTTTGAATAGAATAGAAAGTTCAAAGAACAGCATTTACTGTATCTGAAATCATAAACATCATAAATGTATTTACTATCTATCTCTTTTGATCCATTTAATGTGTCCTATAATTGTAAGGTCTTTATCTCAATCTGAACTGCTTGTATAACACTAAGTGAAATATTGCATATGCTGCAAATATTTCTCACGAATGCACACCAACCATATATCAGCGCTTTGCTGCTGAAATATGAACTGTATGGATTATATGAGTGTGGGTTTATAAGGTCAGGAATCTAAATGAAAGGCAGATGTGTGTATGTTGAAGACACATCCCAACCCTGAGGCCTGTGAGCCATCATTACAGATTCGTTACAGTATTTATCATAATCCTTCTTTTCATACTCAACTTATGAAGAGCAATTACACAGTCAGTCATTTTTATGTTAAAGCATAAGTTGTACATTGACATTGTAGTGCACTTGACAGAACAAACTGAAAGTTGTTTAGTTGTTACAGAGTTTCGTAAAACATCAGGTCTGCTCATAGCCATTTGAGTGGATTCAATGCCTAGGCCAGTGGTTGCCAACCCTGGTCCTGGAGCCACCCCAACACTGCACATTTTGCATGTCTCCTTTCTATGACACACCAATTTCGGGTCTTGAAGTCTCTACTAATGAGCTGATGGTCTGAATCAGGTGTGTTTGATTAAGGAGACATGCAAAAAGTGCAGTGTTGGGGTGCCTCAAGGACCAGGGTTGGGAACCACTGGCCTAGGCCAGGGAATAACCTGACAACCCAAAAACTGTCGTTAATTTACTGTGTTTCCGCTGCCCTCTAATGGAAGCTGGAAGCTGGAAGCAGTTACATGCAAGAAAGGCCTTCAGAACTCAAGTTTGTGTATTTGCATAGCAAATGTTTATAAATTCACTGGACATTAAAATTTAAGTTTCATTACGAAACAACACAAAGAATATAATCAAGTATATTATAATAAATGACTATATAAATGCTACATGCATACATAACGAGAGGATAGTGTGTGTGATGATGTGAATATGACGATTTCCATACAAATTAAATTAAATTTATATACCACTTTTCACAACACTCATTGTTTCGAAGCAGCTTCACAGAAAATCATGATGTTTATGAATATTTTTATATCTTCATGCCTTATCATGTCATTTAGTAGATTAGAACTGGACGATAATACAGTTACATTTTGTGCAGTGATATAAACATCACACAGCTGAGATTTTATATGTAGTATATAATGCATTTCATGAGTATACTGTATATATGCAGGTAAAGCAGGATGTAGGCCTATCCAACTTTTAATATATCGTTCGTTGGATGATAATATATATTGCATTTTTTTAAACAGTCACACGTATGTTTTCGCGCATTCTGAATTTTATTTTATTTTTTGGAACTTTGTTAGATCGTGATGAATGAGTCACAGTTTTTAATAAATTTAAAGGGAGCACTCTTTGCATGCTGTATACAGTAATATATTCAGAATTTAAATAAAACTTGTGTTTTACATGCTTGACAAGCGGCCACGTACGACACAGAGATAGCAGCTACTACACTATATAGAAAAAGATAATAATTTCCGAAGCACAGATGTGATTCTGCAACTGAGCCTGGTCCAAAGGCAGGATTTAGGTAAGAAAACGGTTATTATTTATATTGGCTGCCACGCCAAATCATGCACCTGCTTGCTTTTCTGTTTAATTTAACAGTGTTTTTGTGAACATAGCCTATATATGCTTTAATAACAAATAATTGTAGCCTAACACTTTAAAATAAGGTTCGATTAGTTAATGTTAGTTAATGTATTAAAGTGTAGTGTTAGTTAATTATTGTAAAGTGTTACCTAAATAATGTATTTCGAGCGTTCACTTGAAAAAAATATGAATGCCTGCAGTCTCACACTAATCCATACAGAAGCTTTGAACATAGTGATGACCATGTTAAAGTCTAGATGTGTGCAGGATTTTATCATTCACTCATAAAAAAAGGGTAAAAATTGTTACTGGGGTGGTATATTATAACGTAGGGCTGCACGATAATGGTTAAACTGATAATCACGATTATTAATAA
>NW_015557092.1:90553-95317 GCF_001515605.1 Sinocyclocheilus anshuiensis | reverse complement strand
CACAATAGATCCATTATTGAAACTCGGTGAAAGTTTGATCATGGCAGATTTGGTTACACAAACAGCACAAATGGCTTGTGAAAAAACACACATTGGCTGTAAGACACTTTCATGTAAGCAGAATATCGCTGTGGAGAGATCGCTAAACTCCAGCACATGTATTTTTTCATATCATCAGCGCTTGTTCCGCCATAAGTGAGTGCACACAGGGTTGCCAGATTGCACAGATTAAGTAAAACACCGAGCAGAAAGTGTATCCTTAAAGCTGGCTGCACACTAGACGATTTTCAAATCTTAACCGATTTTAAAACCATGGGAGACCACAGATATGAAGACAGTTCAAACGATTTTTAGCCTTATAATCCTCTGAACGCACACAGTAGACGTTTCGACCAGACAGCGAGACCACACACTTGTCAATTGTAGGAACGATTTCACAGTGACACGTGATCTCACAGAGACTCGCGAGATCAAATTTGACTAGAGAAGAAAAACAAATAGAGGACAATCATCGTTGTCAGCTGGCTCTACCAGCGCACGTTCTGTTTCACAGTGAAAAACAAAGTATAGAAAAGAATATGTGTGATGTTCTCTGCTTTCATGGCATGTTTGTGGCTGCCAAGTTTCAGCTATAGAAGCACGCAACATCCGGTAGGTGACACTTGCTCGCTCTCATTGGCTATCGCGTGTATCACTTCAGAGGCAGCCCGATCAAGAGTCGTAAATATCAAACATGTTTGATATTTACAATTTGAGTTCGGGGACGCGCCGTCTCGATCGGGAAGAGTTAAATAATCGTAACAACATCACACAATAGAGTCGTGGCCTAATGGTTAGAGAGTAGGACTCGTAACCCAAAGGTTGTGGGTTCGAGTCTCGTACCGGCAGGGATTGTAGGTGGGGGGAGTGAATGTACAGCGCTCTCTCCCACCTTCAATACCACGACTGAGATACCCTTGAGCAAGGCACCGAACCCCCAACTGCTCCCCGGGCACCGCAGCAAAAATGGCTGCCCACTGCTCCGGGTGTGTGTTCACTGCTGTGTGTGTGCACTTTGGATGGGATAAATGCAGAGCACTAATTCCGAGTATGGGTCACCATACTTGGCCACATGTCACGTCACTCACACATGTCACGTCACTAGAGGGCTTTTTGGACAAAAAATCGCTTGCGACAAGCCGCGAATCGGGCCACACACCCCGATCGTTCGGGGATGCAAATCTGGCTTAAAATCGGCCTTAAAATCCTCTAGTGTGTGGCCAGCCTAAAGGAGAAAAGCTCTGTTTTGGGGCTTAAAGTTCTTCACATCTGGCAACCACAAGCATGAATGCTAGTGAAGACTTGTTTGCAATGCAAGATAACACAAATGCAAAATAAAAAACACGTTTTCAGGATAAATAACGAATATTGTGATGATTGTTTTTAATTAATCGAGAAAGGGGGATATCGTTATCGAGATTAAAATACGATTAATCATGCAGCCCTACTATAACGTAAAAAAAAAAAAAAAAAAACCTCAAAGGCACTAATATTTACATTTTAGGTACTAATATCTTACTAAGATAGGTAAGATGTACCTTATAGTTTTTGTACCATATGGCACTGCCCTAGTTACAGCTCTGTATCTTTCTTTTCTGAGAGTGTTGAGTAACTTAGGCCTCTAGAAAGCAGGCAGATCCATTTGCACAGGTGGCTGTTTAGGTCTTTTTTTGCCTTCAAGTTTGGAGGGGATGAATGTGTTCAATGCAAACAGCATCCACACATGTGTTTTTTCCCAGGTATGTTGGTAGAGTAGAGTGTGGTACCTGTAATGCATAGGAATACATGAACAGATAATGTATTCCTTAAATGCAATGTAAGAAAATGTCAATATAATAAGTGACATCTGTGGAATAGTTTTTGCTTGCTGTCATTCTCATCCCATGTTTATAATTGAAATGTCAAGATGTAGTGCAAAGCTATAAAGAGACACAGAAACAATCTCATTCAAATAGGCTAGGTTTCAGTTGTTTAAACCCAGGAACAGGAAATGGTGGTTTGCATGTAATGGAAAGTTTTTCATAAGACTTCTTATTACTTATTCTTATTACGAACCAACCTTCTTTTCTCTAACTGACTTATAACCAGGGACGGACTGGGAGTAAAAAACGGCCCTGGATTTTCTCCCAAATAGGCCCACCACAACTACAAACAGTCGCTACTATTTCAAAATATTACAGCAATCCTATCGCATTTATGGCAAATAACATCACAAAACCCATGGTGACCCTGCTGACAAAAACAATAGAAACCATCACAGAAATTCTAATTATTTCCACTACAAATACCATTACAAACATTACAAACCATCAACTTTTAACCATTAAAACCATTAAATAATGGTTTCCTGTAGTGTGTTTTGTGACATATTTCATTAGGATTTAGTGGCTTTAACAAAAGCCATGAATAGAAGGTGACCAATTACCAGTAGAGACCAACAGGCGCCATTACAGTTTCCATTAAAACCAATTTTCATTATAACCAGTCAAACCATTACAAATTATATGATGGTTTCTATTTTTTTTTTTTAACAGAGGATTGAAATAAATGTATTATTGTATGAACTAAAATACTTGAAATCTACATAAAAAGAGCAGAATGCAAAATGTATAACACAATGATAAACATAAACCTAGAATCTAGAAACCTGAAACTGTCAGGGACTCATCACAGTCACTTCAGTCATCATCCAGGATAATAACCCGATCACAGTCACCTGAGTTCTGAGCACCCGCACCTGCTGTCACCAATCAAGCCACACTACAAATACACACACACCACAGTTACTCACTGTCCAGTCTACCGTTCACTCCTATGGACTGTTCTGGACTCTCTCAGCTGAACTTTGTACAGGCTTTACATTTTTATTTCAATGTAGTAATTAGCCAATCATTTAATTTAATATTTGAAGAGATTTGTTACGTGACAGCATTAATTAAAGTTTCTTAAGGGTCAAGATCATGTTATCTGCATCTCCTGCCCTCCATCAAGCCACTCACATAATAGCGGTCATCACTCAAATTAATGCCTCTACTTTATCTGTATAGCAGTGTAAGACTCGAATACAGTTATGAAGTAATAATTTTATGACGAATAAATCGTTCAGTGAGTAAAACTGGCTGTGTCTATAGTATTAAAGACTACACAACACCCGCCCCTGCTGTCACCAATCAAGCCACACTACAAATTCACACACATCACAGTTACTCACTGTCCGGTCTACCGTTCACTCCTATGGACTGTTCTGGACTCTCTCAGCTGAACTCACCTAGAAAGACTTACCTTCTGTTTCTCCTGCGATCCTCCAACGACTCCTTGGAAACTGTTCCACGATCTCCAACGAACCTGCAAAAGATACAAACCATCAGAACTCGGATAAGAACCCCAAAATCACTCACCTGCATTTACCTCACCTGTTCCATTCCTCTGCATATCCTGTCAATAAACCATCCTGTTTTGCACTTACCTGTTGTTTCCGGCCTTGATTTGTGACAAACAGAATTCTTCAATTTGAGTATTCAGATATCTCTCTCTCTCTCTCTGTGTGTGTGTGTGTGTGTGTGTGTCATGTTTATCATACTAATCACCTTATAGGCTACTTCATTTACTCTATTTTCTAACTCCATAGCTCTCAAATGTAACCTGTTGTAGAATCGCTGCTGTCTCTTTATTAAAGAATGGAATATTAATGCCAGACATTGTGGAGTGATAAATAGCAGTGGACACTCGGACCTGGGTTTTTACTATAGTGCTATAGGCTACAAGGGTACACTTGTAATAAAGTAGCGGTGGTAGAGGACAGATTTTAAATATCAATTCTGCTTAAAAGATGCAATCTAATCCTGTTTACATTAAATAATGTCAACAGAAGAGACAGACGGCTGCACGTGTGTCCTGCATAATACTTGTTTATAGATCTGCTGTTGGAATTATTACTTGCTGCTAGGAAGGAATATTTCGTTTTCTGCCTATTTCTACGTTATATTTTTGTTTGCGTTTGTATTTTTGATTGCACTTTCTGGTAATTATAATAATTGCCCTCGGCAAAGCAAAGGGAACCTGATGTATTTGTTCGCTTTTTTTCCTTTTAGCTTCTCCCAACCGCCTTTATCTTCACATATTTTGCTTGCCATCACGAGCCCACTCTCCTTCGCGTCAGTTTCGGTTTCTTATAAGCAAAAATAGATTGCATTAGCACCCCCTTTTGTCGGCTGTCAATGTCACTTAATCGGATACTTTTTCTTTGATGATGAACCAGCCAGGCCGACAGCCAATGTCCAGAGGGACAGTACGCCCCTGCTTATAACAATGGTTTAATGGTGTATTCATGTCATATTTCAGTTATCATCTTGTAATAATGGAAATTCCAACATGATGTGATTTCTCTGTTGCCATGTTTGAATCAGAATCAAAAGAGCTTTATTACCAAGTATGTTTACACACACAAGGAATTTGACTTGATGACAGGAGCTTCCAGTGGCAATTGGATTTGGAGGCAAATCCTCATTTAGAGAGTACACATACAACCCGAATTCCGGAAATGTTGGGATGTTTTTTAAATTTGAATAAAATTAAAACTAAAAGACTTTCAAATCACATGAGCCAATATTTTATTCACAATAAAACATAGAGAACATAACAAATGTTTAAACTGAGAAATTTCACACTTTTATCCAATAAATTAGCTAAGTTCAAATTTGATGCCTGCTACAGGTCTCAAAAAAC
>NW_015557092.1:89125-89586 GCF_001515605.1 Sinocyclocheilus anshuiensis | reverse complement strand
TTTCTGTCACTAAATGGGCCCAGGAATACTTCCAGAAACCACTGTCGGTAAACACAATCCGCCATGCCATCTGCAGATGCCAACTTAAGCTCTATCATGCAAAAAGGAAGCCATATGTGAACATCGTCCAGAAGCGCCGTCGTGTCCTGTGGGCCAAGGCTCATTTAAAATGGACTGTTTCAAAGGAAAAGTGTTCTATTGTCAGACGAGTCCAAATGTGACATTCTTGTTGGAAATCACGGACGTCGTGTCCTCCGGGCTAAAGAGGAGGGAGACCTTCCAGCGTGTTATCAGCGTTTAGTTCAAAAGCCAGCATCTCTGATAGTATGGGGGTGCATAAGTGCATACGGTATGGGAATCTTGCATGTTTTGGAAGGCGCTATGAATGCTGAAAGGTATATAAAGGTTTTAGAGCAACATATGCTCCCCTCCAGAGGACGTCTATTTCAGGGAAGGCCTTG
>NW_015557092.1:78791-89028 GCF_001515605.1 Sinocyclocheilus anshuiensis | reverse complement strand
TCAGCAGGACAATGCAAAACCACATACTGCAGCAATTACAACAGCATGGCTTCGTTGTAGAAGAGTCCGGGTGCTGAATTGGCCTGCCTGCAGTCCAGATCTTTCACCTATATAGAACATTTGGTGCATCATTAAACGAAAAATATGTCAAAGGCGACCACAAACTCTTCAGCAGCTGGAAACCTATATCAGGCAAGAATGGGACCAAATTCCAACACCAAAACTCCAGAAACTCATAACCTCGATGCCCAGATGTCTTCAAACTGCTTTGAAAAGAAGAGGAGATGCTACACCATGGTAAACATGCCCCCGTCCCAACTATTTTGAGACCTGTAGCAGGCATCAAATTTGAAATGAACATTTCCGGAATTCGGGTTGTAAATGGGTTAATGGGAAGAAATTGTTATCACGGTAAAAGAATAAATAATTACATTATACATAAATACAACAAAGGTGTACACATTACAATATGGAAAGGTACAACGAAATGCACCGAAAAACTGAACTGGACACACCTATCCCTACCATGAATCTGAACTTTGATGTCACAGCAGACTTTATCCCTCCAGGAAGTACATTCTTTGTGGCAGTAGATATAAGAGCAATTAATTGTTTGCAGTTGGGTTGATGGCTGTTTTAAGTTAAATACAGTACTAGCAACAATATGGATTTGTAGAACTTTATATTGTTCCTTCAGGCGTAAACAACATTTGTATTGTACGCTACAGGAAGCCCTTCAACTACAAAAATAACATGCAGGTAAAAGAGCTTGATTTCTTTTAACAGTTAAAGGTGTACAGTCTGTATTAAACTGCTCTTTTGTACATTTTCATTACATTTTGCCACTTTTTTGCACTTGTTCCTCTCATTTTTTTTATTTCTCACCTGTTTTTCCTGGTGTGAAGGTACTCAGTCTTTGGCGTAAAACAACCAAAAGCACTTAATTGCTGCAAAACCCAAAATCAACACAGAAATTCTGTCTCTTGAGGTGGTAAGACAAATGTTTATTCAACTCTTTATTATTATTAGGTAGAGGAGACTAGGGATGGTTGTGACTTTTATTTTTTATTTTTTTATATTAATTACTGAATACCAGTAATTATTATTTACCTCTAATTTTGATATCACACCACATTTGTCTAGTTTTGAAACCTATATCTTATCCCTGACCTGTGAAAGTTAAATACAATAAATACAAGTAGTACAACCAACCCCTTTGCTGCAGGGTGTGTTGAAACAATAATAGAAATGGAATGATTGAACAATAGCAATGTTATATGTATAACTTTCTTTCTTCTGTGGAACACAAATAACATTTTTTTTTTTTTTATAATTAAGTGTCTGGAGCTTGTCCATTGTTGTTTGGACTCCATTGTTCATAAAAATAAAAACTTTTGTATTTGACAGAAGAAAGAAAGTCATATAGGTTTAGAATAACATGAGGGTGAGTAAATGATAAACCATTAATAATCAGAAACACCATACATTTCAGTATGTTGTGTGTTTTATATTTGTTATTTGTATATAATCTGTGGAGGAGATTGTTATTCTGTTTAATTATTACAGGTTTGCACTTTTAGTTAATATTAGTAAATAGTTTAGTTAAAATTGCCAGTAATTTATTTCATTATTCAATCTTAATTTACACTGAAAAATGTGTTCAAAGTTGTTAATCACTTTTATAGTTAAAATGCAAACTTTCTCATTTGTTCAGTCTTTGTCACAAATGTCATTGTCTGCACAATCATGATATTTCTAAACATGTTTTTGTTAAAAAAAACATTTAGGTTTTGGGTATATGAAATATATCAAATTAAACATGATAATCTGATTAAAGTGATATGATCTACAATTTATCATTAATTAACATGACAGCATATCACTTTATAAATCATTCTTAAAATGTATAATCCTTTTGTTTTGTCATGTAAATCCATAACATTTTTACAGTGTTAAAATTTATTCTGTCACCTCAGGAGATTGATGGTCATGTAGTTCAAGTGGTTAAAATGATGGTGTTACAACTGACCTCACGGTACTGCCACCCTTATTGTCCCGTGTTACAAAATGATACTCTGTTTTGATGCCATTTTTAATTTTTTATTTTTTTTTAAATAGGAGTTTGATTCCATTATGGAAACCTCAAGGTATTTAGAGGTATAGCAAATGAAAGGTCAGCATATATATTTTTTATGCTCATTATATTGGAATTCCATGAGATACCATGTTTGTTGCAGAATGTGCATTAGTTTCTACATTAACCAATGAACAACTGTAAGCAATGTTAAAGCAACCTGTATCAAATAATAAATGTAGAATTGTGGATATAAAATTTAGTGAACCAGTAACCATGTAGTTCTGAGTATGAAAATGGAAATAGCATAAGTAAATAAACAATAAGGTACTTGAGGCTGCGCTGTATAAATATATAGGCATATAGGCATGACCTGAAGTGTCTGCAACCCCTTCAGCCGTGGCTGAATTCACAATACAGCATGCCACGCCTTAAACTACATTGTTGCTAAGGGTGTTGGCAATGAAACACAGATGTGTCTGGTAAAGCGTTCATAGATTTATTGTAAATAAACCATGGCCATTGACCAATCAGTATCAAGAACTGAAACTATCTGTCTTATAAAAGTTAATAATTGTTACTCTGACAAAGCTACCTACACAAACCACTTTATTATATGCCCTGAGCTAGTCAAGATAAACAAATCTCAATGACTAGATATTGGAGAATATGATCCACATCAAGTTTTTTTTATACAATAATTTGTTTACAATATGTTTGCTTGCTAATGTTAATTTTCTTTCAGAATAATGAGGAGATGGCTGTCTCATCTGAACTTCCAGCGGACATCAATGACTGGAATAAAAACCATGTGAGACAATGGATGCTCGAGATAAAAGTGGATGAAGAAGATGCAGAGATTTTGTACAAACAGAGAATTAACGGAGCTGGACTTCTCATCTTGGAGGAAACGGATCTTTCTTGCATTCAAAGCCTATCATTGAATGCTAAAAAACTGATTATTCACAACATATGTCTTCTGAAACAAAAGACTCAGAAGCAGAATGATGCAGTGACTCAGTCTTATAGCTTAAAGCCTTACCCTTTCAGTAGATTTAATGCTGCTCACAGGTATATAGAAAACAGCATTTTAGATGTAACTGAAACTGGTCCTATAGACCTCATACAACCATGCCATGAATACAAAGCCTTCATCAACACAACAGAAGAGGACCGAATGAAAAAATACACTTATGAAGTCATTCGGTTTGCAGCAGCATGTATGAATAGTCGCACAAATGGCACCATTCATTTCGGAGTGGCAGACAAACCACATGGAGAAATTCTGGGTATTAGTGTCCAGAACACAGATGAGTTTGATGTACAACAGTCACATGCAATTGAAAAACATTTCAAATTGGAAAGGGCCATTAAAATAGCAAAGAGGTGTATAAAACCCCCACGATTTGTTGAACTTCTCAAGGCTGACATGACATCTGAAGGAAAATGTGTTATTGAGGTGGACATAGATCCATCCTCTATAGTCTGTGAAGAACTTTATTTTAACACATATGAAGTAGAAAGAAATAACAAGAAATGCAAGAATAAAGACAAGAAGCCTGAGCCCAAAACAACAGGGAAAAAGAGTGATGGCAAGTCTTTCTTTATAAGAGATGGCAGCAGCAGCAAGAATCTTATTACATCTGATTCCACAAAGGAGTATGAGAAATATATCAAAGACATGCCACATTTGTCCCAGTTGAGAAAGGATGCTGAAGAAACACATCTCTTTATTGTCAAAAACAGTGTGCTAGGCTCTAAACTGTGTGAGATGATAACAGGAGGGACCCCATCTTTAGACAGGTCACACTTTGAATGGTACATTGTGGTGGCTAACAAGTCTCATCCTGTTCAGCTGGAAAACCTGAGTTTCCTTCTTCACATGGATCTGGTGGCTGTTTTGGATTTTGACCCAGAGTCGGCTGAAAGTGGCTTGATTAAGCTGTTTGAAGAGAGAAAAACCAATGTTCACTCACCAGCTCAATATAAAATCACTGGTGCAGTTGAAGACATGGCAAACAAGTTAAAGCTGACTAAAAATACAAGCTGGGTTTTCTGTAATGGAGGTATTAATGAGGAAAACCCTTCTGATGCTGATAACTGGTTGATTGAAAAGGGTTCTTCAGTGCGTGATGTAGTTTCTTTCCTGTGCCGAAAAGACGTGCTGCCTCACAAGAAATTTCTCACCATATTCTTGCTATTAAGTCAGGTGAGCAATGCCAATGATCCTTTGCTTGCAACCTTTAGCGTGTTTTTTACAGGAGCTCAAGGGAGGAAACCAAATCTTATACATCATTGACAATGAAACATCATACACCTACTGGAAGCAACTCATTAAGGGTTGGTGTAGATATGACATCTTGACAAGATGCATTTATGAGCTGAGTTTTGTTGAGGTCAATGGCACTGTGCTCAGTCTGTGGTCAGAGAATCGCAAATCAAGTCGCTTCCTGCCTTGTGGTGGTGGCAGTAATGTTGTGCTCTCAAAGAAAACTGAGGACGACTTGGATATACTGTGTGTTCTTTGTGTGAACCAATGTGATGGAGGAAATGAGGACAAACAACATCATGAGGAAAAATTTTACAAGGGAGGAAAGGTGTCTTGGTGGAACTTCTACTTCTCAGAACAGCCTGGGTCAATGCCATTCATCAAACGAGACAAATTTGTCTACATCATCAATACTATTATTCCAGACATATGCAGTCGGAAGGGAGCGTGTGAGTTTTTCAGCATTTTTCATCTTCCAGGCTGTGGTGGCACTACATTAGCCATGCATGTTCTTTGGACACTCAAGGATAAATTCCGTTGTGCAGTGTTAAAAGACACAACAGATGATTATTCTGCCATAGCTGAAC
This sequence comes from Sinocyclocheilus anshuiensis, assembly GCF_001515605.1. Classification (NCBI taxonomy): domain Eukaryota; kingdom Metazoa; phylum Chordata; class Actinopteri; order Cypriniformes; family Cyprinidae; genus Sinocyclocheilus; species Sinocyclocheilus anshuiensis. Next base: position 84,098 of record NW_015557092.1, on the reverse strand, counting down.
GCGTAGTGCAGCTACTGACATACGAGACAAAAGAGAAACCTACGCGACTTCCTGTTTTGCTCATGATCGATGATTTTCAGGACATCTCTGATGTAAAAAAACTCCAACTTCAGATTGAGGAGGAATGTTTAAAGCAAAACATTTTTTCAAAGTCTCCACAAATCATAATTGTCAACTACATGAGAGCTGAATCCAGTGAACAGACTGATGATGCCGTTTTCATTGGAAACAATTTATCAGAGAAGGAACAGGAACTGTTTGAGGAAAAGCTAAAGGAGTTAGAGACCAACACAAACACTAATACATTTTATGGCTTCATGATTCTGAAGAATAACTTTTTACCTAAGTATATTCAGGGTGTTGTGAAAAATACACTTAAAGGCTTCAACTTCGAAGACAAACATGCTAAACTTTTTGTTGTTCTTGTCCTCTTGCATGTCTATTGCAAAAATGCAGTGCTGTCAGTCTCTACGTGTGAAGAGTTCCTTGGTTTGCAAACAAAAGCAGACTCTAAATCCTGCAAGGTCGAAGGTGGGTTTGAGAAATTTTCCACTCTTTTGACAAGATGCACAGTCATTTCCAAAGTTAGCTTTGAGGGTGTGACTGTGATTCACTCAAGTATAGCTCAACACTGTTTGAAAGAACTTTCAGCTTCTCATCAAGTGACAAAAGCAAGAATAACTAACCTTCTGCTCACAACAGACTTATTATATGAGTACACTCTGGGGAAACAAAAATTGATGCAGGATGTTCACAGCATGCTGGTGAGGAGGCAGTATTCAGTTGAGGGTGAAGACTCACTTTTTGCTCCTCTTGTCCAAGATATAATGAAAGAGAAACCAGGGATGGAAGAGACTGTTCTACGCAATGCAGCAAAATGCTACAAAAAGGATGTAATAATATTCCAGCTCCTCGCAAGGTACTATTACATCAAAAAACAAGACTTTACTATGGCCATGGACTGGGCAAAGAAAGCCAAAGACCTTTCAAGGGAGAACTCATATATATGCGATACAGTATCACAGGTACTTGTGCCTGAGCTCAAGCATGCTTTTCGTGAAGACAAAGATGATCCCATTCAGCCTGTCAGTCTTGATAAATATCTTACATTGGCTGAGTCTGCAGCAGAAGCTTGCAAAGAAACTCAACAAACTGCAAACAAAGAGGCCATGACTCGATTGCAAAGACCAAATGATTATAGTATCTGCAACACTGCTGGCCATCTCGGTGAACTTCAAATTGCAGCTACAGTCATAGAAATACTGCAGAAGACACCACCGTATAAATCACAATCGGAGCTGGAGGGACCTGACACCAGAAAATTATCAGGGCCAGGAGAGGAGCCTGGGAATGAATCATATTTTCATGTAATGGAGAAGCATGTAAACTTTCTAAATCAACTTAAAAAAACAATGAAGCAACATTTTGTTTTTCTTGACAACTTTTTGGTCAACTTAGTACCACTTTTTGCTGGGAAAGACAAACAAAAAGAATCAATAAAGCATAAGGTTTCCAGGTACTTTCAACAGTATACTGACCTCTTTTGTAAAACAAATTGGAGTGAGCTATGCAACAAAGAGTCCATGCACCCCACAGCAAAAAACTTGCAGACACGTGAATGTCTGGAGAAGAACAAGGGTGATTCCTATACTGGCCTTCTGGAATATTTATATGAGGAAGACTCTGCATCAACTCTTGAAGAGATCATCCAGCAGTATGATTTCATTCTGAATTCCACAGAAGAGGACGGAGAATTGATGGACTTTATTAACTTTATCTATGCCAATGTAATTCTGGCCAACATCAACCCTGAATCTCAGTATATCATGCCCTACCAAGACCTTTGTAAATTACTCCTTAATATAATCGACCGCCCCAGATCATTCAGTGAGATTCTGCCATTGTACTACATAACAGTTTTGTTATTATGGCAAGAGGCAAACCGTGAATTACCAACTTTTGTGTCACAAATGAAGACGTTATATTCAAATGAGCTGAAACCTTTGTCTAATGGAAAGAGAGCAGCTGTCCATTTTTACCTAGGCAGAGAAAAAGGTTATGGTGGCCTGATTTCCCATAGGGATATTAACAGCTGTTTAGGATCAGGGCAGGACATTTCAACTCAGTGGGATAATGAAAAAATATGGAAGCAAGTGAGAGACAGTAGGAAGCTTTGCAGAGTTTCTGGCGAAATTCGCGACAATTTGATCTGGGTTGCAGATGTGAAGTTTATGGTTGATCCAATGTTCAGAAGTCAGTTACGTAAAGAATCTGGCACAACAGTGACATTTTTTATCGGATTCTCGATGAATGGACCAGTTGCACTTAACATACTTTGAGTCAATGGATGAATCTGACTGATGACCAGAGAAACATTTCATCTAGGAAGACAAAATTTTCATCAAGACAGTCAAGTCAAAGTAACTCATGGACCAAAGCCTTGTATTATTTTAGTTTGCCTCATTATCATATATTACACACCTCAATATAAATCAGTCTTTTACTCAATTATGTTGCATGTTTTTGGACTTTGTGTTAGCAGAAATGCCCAATTGTGTTTAATGTGAATTTCGTAAAAGCAATGGTGTTTTTTGTTATGTGAGAAGTGACTGCGAGTCATGACAGTAATCTATTAACTTCCAGAGAGCACACATGCACCTGTGTTGTACTTTAACCATACTATATTTTAGATTTTTTCATATACATTTAACATACATCTTACTGCATTTTACTCATACATTTATATATTAATTTGCTCATTTATTCTTTAAATTTGACTTACTTTTATTTTATTTTAATTTACACTCTAAGAAAAGTCTGTAAGAATAGGGCCCATTGTACTATGTTAATATGAAGGAATTTTTCACAGGTGTTTTACATGTATTTTGAATGATGCTTTGAATTGTGTTGTGCATTAGGGTTGAAAGAGATGTTTGTAAACTTAACAGAAGAGGTACTGGTAATTTTCGGCCAGGACATTTTTTTTCTACAGATTTTTTTATGTACATTTGTTTTTTGATAAGTACTACTATTGCTGCATATACAATATGTTGTATAATTAATCATTTTCAAGCCTCATTTGGTCTCTGTTCAAGACAGCACACATTTTTCTTTAACTGTAATTAATTGTCTGCATTAAAGGTCTTCAGGGTCACAAGTCACTGTTAAGAAGCAGTACATTTCTATTCCCTTTGCTTGTGATCATAACACTTGTTTAAGTTGAGTCAAAGGTTATCCAATAAACATATTTCTTATCACTTCCTTTCCTGGCTCCTGCACTCCTCCTGCATCTAATCTTATCAAGTCTAGATATGTGTATATTGCTTTTCAGAATTATTTCAAAGGAACTTTACAGACAATCGTGCCTTACAACCATGTGTTAAGTAAAAAAGTAATCCACTCTAAATCTACTACAAATTCTAGTTAAAATTCTTCAAAATGGTCCAGTTTTGTGTTTCCTCATCTATTGTCACACAAAAGTCATGTTTATATTACTATACTATTTATTAAAACTAAGATATTGTCACGTCTACGTTTCTGTCTAGTTCCTGTTTGCCCCTATTTGGTTAATTTCCTGCTCATTCTTTCATTAGTTCCCACCGGTGTTGTATTAATTATCTCGTTTGATCCTTAGTTGCCTGCCCTTTATAAGCCCTCAGTTTCTGTCATTCCTTTGTCCTCGATTAATGTGATTTTCAACGATTATAGTGTGTTGATGCTTATTAAAAACTCCTTTTCTTCTACTCCTTCGTTGAGCACAATTACTACAACCACAACCCCGTGACAGATATCTTACTTTATATAAAATAACTGAATAAAAAGAATAGTCCAATTTCCTAATTTAGACAACTAAGGCAGTTTTTTATGTCTCCATAATTCAATGGCTTAAATAAATAAACAAACAAACAATGTTTTATCAATAATGTTAAATAATAATAATAATAATAATAACAACCTCTCTAGTCCCATTTAGATACTTGTTAGCAACTTCCTTTTTCGAGACAAAAGCTTAAAAAAAAACACAAGTTGGGTATCACTGACATATTTTATGTTGTAAAATAAAACATGAAAATATCTTGAGCTTGTGTTCACTACAGACCTTATTTCAGGCATTTAACCAAAAATCCATTGAATTCAAGACGATAAAACCAGAAGTGCAAAAAGGCGATCTTGTTTCTGGTTTTAGGATTAATTTATGTGTGCTTTATAGACATAAATGTCTAATATGAAACATGCGTTAAAAACGTTGTGCTTTGAAATCACTATAAATTACATTTTAAAATATATTCAAATAGAGAACAGTTATTTGAAATAGCCTAGTAAAAATATTTCCAAATTTTACTGTTTTGCTGTACTTTGGATCAAATACTTAAAAAAAAACACAAGTTGGGTATCACTGACATATTTTATGTTGTAAAATAAAACATGAAAATATCTTGAGCTTGTGTTCACTACAGACCTTATTTCAGGCATTTAACCAAAAATCCATTGAATTCAAGACGATAAAACCAGAAGTGCAAAAAGGCGATCTTGTTTCTGGTTTTAGGATTAATTTATGTGTGCTTTATAGACATAAATGTCTAATATGAAACATGCGTTAAAAACGTTGTGTTTCAGTATATGGGGGACAGTGTTTCTGACAAGGTGAAGAATAAGATCATTGAGATGCTGTACAGCTGGACGGTGGCATTTCCCAATGAGGCCAAGATAGCAGACGCGTACCAGACGCTCAAGAAACAAGGTGAGATTTTACAGACAAACTTTCTGGGGTCTGTCAGGAACGGTTGTCTGATCAACATCGGGTGTGTTTTCTTCAGACCCAGAGCTGATGGTGGACAAAACCCTGATCCCGTCCCCTCCAGCATGGCCCAAAAACCCAGTGTTTGACAATGAGGACATGGGGAAGGTGAGACGCCTGATGGCATCATTTCCTGTGTCTGCAATGTGGTGTTCTGTGATTTGATGGCAGTTGTTGGCTGAATTTCTAAGGAGAACAAACCCGGAAGATCTTCAGGAGGCGAACAGACTCATCATAAACATGGTGAAGGAGGTGAGAGGATCTTCAGAGGTGATAAAGATGTTGATCTGACATTTAAAGATGGATTAAGAGCTCCAGTTTAAACTCAACATGAAATGTCTCGGTTACGTATGTAACCCTCGTTCCCTGAAGGAGGGAATGGAGATGCAGGGGCGTAGCCATCATTTCAGAAGTGAGGGGGACAGAAATGTTATTTTTGTGTTATGTTATGTTTTATACATTTTTTAATGTATAAAATATATATATATATATATATATATATACTGTAT
>NW_015557092.1:63964-77966 GCF_001515605.1 Sinocyclocheilus anshuiensis | reverse complement strand
ATATTGTCGCAATCGTATGTTTAATGTCTTCATGTTTCCAAACGTTTCTGTTTTCTGTGAAAACAACTGTTTTCATACAGGGATAGCTTGACGCTTTTGTCCATATTAGGAATTTCCTCATACGACTTTCTGCGTGAGAGCGCCCTCCGGCTTCGAGTATGAATGAAACATACACTGCATGGCGTGTTTAGCGCTCCATGATGTTCATCTCGCCTTATTCTGGGTCTGAATAAAACATCAGATCATGCACAGACTATCCTGTCTCATTACATTTTTAATCTATATTTATTCACACCGGCTCTTGCGAACACACTTGCCCGAAAAAGTGCGGGGGACGAATTTACGTGATATTAAAAGTGGGGGGGACACGTCCCCCGCGTCCCCTGCGTAATCTACGCCCCTGAGAGATGTCACGTCAGTGACCGACGAACTGGGACCAATCCACTTCGAGTGTAAACTAAGCATGCGATGATTGCATCCAGCTGCTGCTGATTGCAGCGCGAGTATAACTAGGCAGCAAGTGCAACACATACTCAGGTTTTTGCTGAGGAGCCGAGCGGTGGTACAGTAGCTTTGGCTACGGGACGTGACGTCTCCGTTCCCTCTTTCAGGGAACGAGGGTTGCATACCTAACTGAGACGTTCCCTTTCGGTCGGTCACTCCAAGTCACGTTGGTGACCGACGAACTGGGCTCCCAACCAAAGTGCCACGGATGCTGCCCCTTCCAATGTCTTGTGCGAGCTTCCTGTGCCCCTTTTTGGTGAGGGCCAGGGCTCGCGACAAGAAGGCCAGTCACTGTTGTCGTAGCACTACCCACTCAGTGAGATTGGATAACACTGGGAAACATACCCGTTCCACTTGGAACCGGAACGTTGTGTTGTCTCCATAACAGACAAAGAGCTGATCTGAGGTCCTGAAGCTATGTGTCTGGTCTACATACCATCTGAAGGCTCGGACAGGACAAAGCAAAGCTAGGGCTGGGTCTGCCTCCTCTGGGGGCAGCGCTTGCAGGCTCACCACCTGATCCCTGAAGGGAGTAGTGGGAACCTTGGGCACATAGCCAATATTACCAAGTATTGCAGAAGCATAAGAGCTATCTTCTTCAACTAAAGGGCACAATGAAGAATTTTTATTTTCTTGATAATTTTTTTGTCAATTTAGCACCCTTTTTTTGCAGAGAAAGACAAACAAAAAGAGCTGACAAAGCCCAAGGTTTCCAGGTACTTTCAACAGTATACTGACCTCTTTTGTAAAATAAATTGGAGTGAGCTGGTCAACAATGAGCACATGAACCGCATGGTTAAAATTGAGCAGACGCGCCAATGGCTGGAGAGGAACAAGGGTGATTCCTATACCGGCCTTCTGGAATATTTGTATAAGGGAGACTCGGCATCAACACTTGAAGAGATCATCCAGCAGTATGATTTCAATCTGAAGTGGAAAGAGGCCAGACCGATGGACACTGTCAACTTCACCTATGCCAATGTAATTCTGGCCAACATTAACCCTGAATCTCAGTATATCATGCCCTACCAAGACCTTCGCAACTTACTACTTAAAATAATCGACCACCCCACACCCTTCAGTGAGATCCTGCCATTGCACTACATCACAATTTTATTGTTATGGAAAGAGGATGACTGTACATTACCAACTTTTGTGTCACAAATGAAGCTGTCATATTTAAAAGACCTGAGACCTGTGTCTAATGGAAAGAGAGCAGCTGTCCATTTTTGCTTAGGGAAGGACGAAGGTTACGGTGGCCTGATTTCTCATAGGGATATAAACAGCTGTTTAGGATCTGAGCAGAATATCTCAACTAAATGGGATGATGAGAAAATGTGGAAGCGAGTGAGAGACTGTGAGAAACTTTACAGAGTTTCTGGTCAAATTTGTGATGGTTTTATCAGTGCTGCAGATGTGAAGGTCTATCCGATGTTCAGAAGCCAGTTACCTAAAGAATCTGGCAAAAGAGTGTCATTCTTCATCGGATTCTCAATGAATGGACCAGTTACGCTTGACATAGACTTTGAGTCATAGGGTTCACAAGCCTGATCTAATGGATCTGACTGATGACCGGAGAAACATGAATGAGAAAACTTGATAGATTTCCAGTTTAAAACTAAGACACTCGAGTCAAAAAGGAGCTCATGAACCAAAGCCAGTTATTTTTTTGATTTGCCTCATTATTATATCTTACATCACTCAATCAATCGTTTAATCATTAATGTTGCATGTTTTTGTAGCTACTTTGTTTTATCTAAAATAGTTTAGTCTAATTGTGTTTGATGTGAACTTCATAAAAGGGTGTGACTGCATTATGTGAGAGGATTGACATCCAGAGGGCAAACATGCACCTGTGTTGTATTTGAGTTCATTTGTTTTTCTTTATATGCATTTGTCTTACTGGATTTTAGTCATATACTGATATATTCATATACATTTATTCATATATCACATATTCTTTAGATTTGACTTCTATTTTTATTTAATTTATACTTTAATAAAAATAGGGCCCAATGTTCCATGTTAATCTGAAGGGAACTTTCATATTGATTTTTTCACAGGTGTTTTACATGTATTTGAATGATGCTTTGCATTGTGTTGTGCTTTAGGGTTGAAGGAAATGTTTGTAAACTTGACATAGGTACAGGTAATTTTCTGCCAGGACATTATCTGTTTTTCTACTGATTTTTGTTTTCTTAGTGTGCATTTGTTTCTTAACAAGCCTCATTTTGCAACTCTGCAAGGCAGCAGGTTTTTCTGTAGCTGGAACAAAGAACTAACTATTACGGTAAATGTCTGCATTCAAGGTCTTCACGGTCACAAGGCACTGTTAAGAATAGTCCATTCCTTTTGCCTGTGATCATAACATTTGTTTAATATATATCTTTAAAGGCAAATGTTATCTAATAAATTTAGATACCTTCACTTCCTTTCCCAGCTTCTGTGCCTTACAATCCATGCTGGATACGTAAAAAAGTAATCCACGGTAGATTTACTGCTAATTAGTTACAATTCTTTAAAATAATCCAATAAAATATTTGTGTTTTCTCATCTATTGTCACACGAAAGTCTATACATTTATATTACCAGAATATTTATTACAACTAAGATATCTTACTGTATATAAAATAACTGAATAAAAATAATAGTCCAACTATTTTTGCAAGAATTCTTCTCTTCTCTTCTCTTCGTTCCAAATCGTTCCTTTGAAACAACAATAGCACTTTAAAGATTTTAGTTTCACTTTTATTTTGTAATCCTACAAGACTCGTCCCGCTAGTGACTTTTATTTTGTAATCACCAGAGGCGTCTAAATCAAGGACCTACATACAGGCAGCTGATGATACTGCCGGCTGATGCACTATTCATTTAAAAATATAAATAAAGCAGTATTTTGTCGCTGCATACAAGCTCGGATGGAACAGATTATGTTTTCTTTTAATATAGTCAGTTTAATTTGACGAATGTCTGTGGTATTTAAGGAGGAAATGTGTGGATTTATGGAGTCAAAGCGTTAAATGAGGATCATGGCGTTTCCGGAGGGAGAATCACTGGAATCCTGGCTCAGTACGTGCATTATTATCATTTGCATTTCATAATAGGTGTAAATAACACTGCTGTGTTATGTCTTCAATGCTTGCATTAATACCGACGCGTCTGACGTTCTTGTTCAGCTTGTTCCAGCGGAATTTCGAATCATACTATAATGAGGGTCTGCTCATGAATATTAATCATCTCATATTGACGTTGCTTGGTAACCTTCTCGGGGCGTCCAATTATGATGCATAAATAATATCGAAGAGCCAAGACTTCACCGTAGTAGGATTCGTTAGTTCGCCAGCGCCCACTTACCAGCGTCTGCCTTCCAGCCAATCAGATATGCCCAGTGTACGAACGTCACATCTCATAATTAATATTCACGAGCCACGCCTTCCCTATAGTATGATTTATCAATTCAGAGTGCATTTTGACCGTCAGATCTGGCGATCATGAGTCCAGATTAAAGTTCAAAGTCCGTGTTTAGCTTCATGTAGGATGAGTTCAGACCAGAGCTTCAGGATTTACAGCAGTGATTGCTAATTCATTACTTATGATCAATTTAAATGATTTTATCCAGGGTGTTAAATAGTATATTAACCATCATAATACAATGATTTTTTTGGACATGCACCATGAGCATACCATGTAAATACAATTGTACATGACTATGCTAATATTATACATGCATAGCGGTTTTTGTAAAGGACGACTTCTTTATTTTCTTTATTTTTTTCTTGTAATCACTGATGCTAATATTGATATGCATCCCCGTGATTGGCCCTCACACTGTTGTGCCAGTGTATCACAGACACAGAGCTCAACAGGGCCGATTGTTTGGTCCTTATGATGGTGTGTGTCCTCCACAGACAAAGCCACACACCCGACCAACAGGCAGGAGGACTGGGAATACATAATCGGGTTTTGTGACCAGATCAATAAGGAGTTGGAAGGGTAAGCATCCGTAATCCAACATGACTGAAAACTACAGGATTCTCTTCTCTAACTGTGTTTGGGTGTGTGTTTGTAGTCCTCAGATAGCTGTGAGACTCTTGGTTCACAAAATCCATTCTCAAGAATGGGAAGCCCTTCAAGCTCTGACGGTGAGGGATGTTTTAACACTAGTCCAACATTGCTGCTTTATTATGAGTTTCTTTACAGATGATATAATGTTTACATGATGTGATGTTTGATGGTTTTGTGTCTCTGAAGGTACTAGAGGCATGTATGAAAAACTGTGGGCGAAGATTTCACAACGAAATAGCCAGATATAGGTTTTTAAATGAGCTGATTAAAGTGGTTTCACCCAAGGTTAGTGGTTTTTCTGTTACGACTTTTGTATTTTTTTAGGCTGACCCATAAATTAGCATCACCCTGGTTCCCTCAAAAGAAAGCCAATAGGATTTTTTTTTTCTATTGCTTTTGGATTATTGCAGAAAATAAACTCTGTGACCAACAAAACTTCCATGATTCTTGCACATCTTGTTCATCATGATAATCTTAACAAATGAACACAACTTTTATGAATTTTTAAGCCTAAATACAATCATTACAAGTACAAAAGCTAAACGTAGGCTATAAACGAAAAGGGTAAGCATCCGTAATCCAACATGACTGAAAACTACAGGATTCTCTTCTCTAACTGTGTTTGGGTGTGTGTTTGTAGTCCTCAGATAGCTGTGAGACTCTTGGTTCACAAAATCCATTCTCAAGAATGGGAAGCCCTTCAAGCTCTGACGGTGAGGGATGTTTTAACACTAGTCCAACATTGCTGCTTTATTATGAGTTTCTTTACAGATGATATAATGTTTACATGATGTGATGTTTGATGGTTTTGTGTCTCTGAAGGTACTAGAGGCATGTATGAAAAACTGTGGGCGAAGATTTCACAACGAAATAGCCAGATATAGGTTTTTAAATGAGCTGATTAAAGTGGTTTCACCCAAGGTTAGTGGTTTTTCTGTTACGACTTTTGTATTTTTTTAGGCTGACCCATAAATTAGCATCACCCTGGTTCCCTCAAAAGAAAGCCAATAGGATTTTTTTTTTCTATTGCTTTTGGATTATTGCAGAAAATAAACTCTGTGACCAACAAAACTTCCATGATTCTTGCACATCTTGTTCATCATGATAATCTTAACAACTTTTATGAATTTTTAAGCCTAAATACAATCATTACAAGTACAAAAGCTAAACGTAGGCTATAAACGAATTACACCATGATTGCACAACTTCAACATCACCACCATTAAGTTCAGCTCTTTCAGTCTTTATTTAAAAACATTTACTAAGAAAGTTTGAGTTAGAATAGTTTGCAAGAATGTGATTATTAACCAGAAACCCACTGAATTCAAGACGATGGAACCAGAGGTGCAAAAATTTGATCTTGTTTCTCATTTTAGGATTCATTTATGTGTGCTTTATAGACGTAATTGACTAATATGTTTAAAAACTTTGTGTTTCAGTATATGGGGGACAGTGTTTCTGACAAGGTGAAGAATAAGATCATTGAGATGCTGTACAGCTGGACGGTGGTGTTTCCCAATGAGGCCAAGATAGCAGACGCGTACCAGACGCTCAAGAGACAAGGTGAGATGTTACGAGTGAACTTTCTCTGGTCTGTCATGAGCGGCTGTCTGATCAATGTGTGTTTCTTTAGGACTTGTGATGTCGGACCCAGAACTGACAGTGGACAAAACCCTGATCCCGTCCCCTCCGACACGGCCCAAAAACCCAGTGTTCGACAATGAGGACATGGGGAAGGTGAGAAACCTGATGGCATCATTTCCTGTGCATGCATAATCTGAATTTAAATATGCGATTTGGAGGTTTAACTCAATGCGTTTTCCATTTATGAAACTAAGAAAATGTGTTGTTCTGTGATTTGATGGCAGTTGTTGGCTGAACTTCTGAGGAGCAAAAACCCGGAAGATCTTCAGGAGGCGAACAGACTGATCAAAAACATGGTGAAGGAGGTGAGAGGATCTTTAGATGAGATCAAGATGTTGATCTGATATTTAAAGATGGATGAAGAGCTCCAGTTTAAACTCAACATGAAAACGATTATTGAATTAAATTATTAAACAATGAAAGAATTGCATGAAAATTAAAGCATTTAAAGGAATACAAGGGAATAAAAATTTTAAAAAACTATATTATTTAAAAAAATTATTGTAAAATAATGCATTTGAACAAATAATATTTATTAATTCCTTAATAAATGTCTGGTTTACAAAAAAGTAAATATTCAAATCTGATTTCATGTTGACCCTAATGGTTCAAGGGTGATTGCATCTGTGGTGGCAATTGTATAAACTGCATTAATGTCAGACCTTTTACACACAGATTTACACACTGATTCTGGATCAGGTGTGGCATAATTGATGTGACAGACTGAATCTGTGTTGTGCATGCAGGACGAGGCCCGAGTGCAGAAAATGACCAAACGCAGCAATACGCTGGAGGAAGTGAACAACAACGTCAAGCTCCTGAGCGAAATGCTGAGTCACTACGACGGGAACCGATCGTCAGACGCCGACCACGAGCTCATCAAGGTGAGATCAGACTTGACAACAATCAATGTTTATAAAATGTGCAGACCGAGAAAGTTTAAAGAAATGGCACTTGAGTTTCTAAGCATCAGGTGGTTAAGTTAGTTTGTTGCTGGAAACTAGTTTGATCATAAATCTCCACCAGCTTAGCCCTCAGATATTTCAAGTATTTCTGCTGTAATTATGACAAAGCTGCTTGTTTTCAACTTATTAATAGTATTTATTAATATAATCTGGTAGTATTAAGTTTAAAGAACTGTATTTTCTTCAATACAAACAATAGTCAGTGTGGGGAAAAAAAATATGATTTCAGTTTATGTCTTGACATTGTGTTTTTGTTTTTAGCATTTTTATTTAGATTGTTTTAACATATCATTAATAATTTACTACTGTATTGACCCGAATATAAGACGATATTTTTTTCTTGGAAATACATCTGAAAAAACGCGGTCGTCTTATATTCAGGGTCTAGACTTTGACATGTCAATAATACACCCACAACAATAGGTGGCGCCAAATACGCATAAAACGAGTGTGCCATGAAATACGTAATGTAATGCGTGTTGTAAAGATCGCGAGTAAAAACAAAAGAATAAGAAAACCTTACAGCTGAATGAGTCGTGACTGTCACGTTAGCCTGATGGTACCAAACTCCCTTTGTGATTTTAAAACGTAAGACAGTACCCAGATTTGAAGACTACAGTAAGATTTAACTTCTACTGTTAATAAGATATTGGTGCGCTACTATTAGATGGATAGCCTAAATGTCCTAATTCAGATGGGCTACCTGTTTTTTTTTTTTTTATGGTATATCAAAATGTATATTTTTTAAATGTGATTGTTGGTACATTTTACCAGTTTTTACCATACTTTCAAAACAAAAATGAAAATAGGAAAAATATGCAATATGAAAATAATTGAAGACAAAATGTGTTTTACTGAGAAAAAACAAGATTTGGTTTTTAAAAAGCCTTTTTCCAAAAGGTACATCTGGAAAAAGGGGGGTCGTCTTATAATCAGGGTCGTCTTATATTCGGGCCAATACGGTACTTTAAATACTTATCCTGCAGCCTCAACCCAGCAACTGGCTGCCTGGTTGAGAACCGCTGGTTTAGTAGCTCTAACAGTTAAATTTCACTTGTACACTTCAGATTACAGAAGTTCTGTACTGTATCATTACAGCTGTTTCCTGTCTGTACTATTACCCCTTATTTACAAGGCACACGTCTGTGGCGTGTTACAGCTCTGACACGGCCACTGGAGATGATCGTGGCCACTCTAGTCAATGCTTGTGTTTGTACCAGCCGCGCCGCGGCACGTTTTAAAAGCATCTCAGAAGTGGCTCTCCGTGCTGCTTCGCTAAAGATAGGCGCCTAGTCTATTTTTGGCAGATGCCATGTCCAAGAAACCTCAGAACAGCTCAAATACAAAATAAACAGCCTGTGCAGACTAAAACACCGCTACAAATCTTAAAACTTTTCACTCATAATTGAACTTTTAAGTGTATTGACTTTGTATGTAGGCTACAGCACAACAAAGCAGAACATGGCAATAAACACAATTAAACTGGACAAAACCATTTAACCAATTTATCCATGGTAGAACCCCAAAAAAAACAACGCCGGACAGGCAAATCTTGTGATCTCTTGAATCCAGTTGCTTCTAAAATGCTCCACCGCGTGGCGGACGAAACAAAACCTTGTTGGAGCCGTAATGTGCTACAGATGTGTGCAGTGTAAATAAGGGGTTAGAGCTTGTATAATTAAGTTGATGTAACCATGACAAAAGCACTCATATGTGACCTGACGTCTGTGTCCAGGAGCTGTATGAGCGCTGTGATAAACTACGACGCACCGCATTCAAACTGGCCACTGAGGCGGAGGACAACGACTCCAGTTTGGGTAAATGGCATGATGCTCCGCTTTACTCTCAGAGAAAGATGGAGGATTGTTTATTTGAAATGTTTAGTATTTTTCTGCTTCCTGTAGGGGACATTCTCAAGGCAAACGATGATTTGTCCAGAGTAATCAGCTCTTATAAACGAATCGTAGAAGGACAGGCGGATGACGGCGAGGGTGAAGATCTCAGACCGGCTGCTAGTGAAGGTGACGTCACTTCAGGGATCATCTGTAGATCTTCTCTCAGCAGCAATATTTTGATAATCCAATACATCATATTTTCTTCATGATGATTCTTGTTTTCTCAGGATGCGAGACCACGGGCACATTGATTGATCTGGCTAGACTGGATGAACCTTCCTCTCCCCCGACCGTCCCTCCTCCTTCGCTTCCTCCTCAGGTCCCGTCAGCCAATCCCACGGCCTCGCCCATCCCCGTGCTACCGCCTCCTCCTTGCCGATTGGCCGGCGGTCACGGCAGTCAGACGAGCAGCCCCAGTCACAAACCTCCTGAGCAGCAGACCTCTCTCTCCCTGCTGGACGATGAACTCTTGTCTCTCGGTAATAAATCTCTTTTAAATTGTTGTGATGCTGTCTGGTGATGCATACCATAGAAATAGGCTATGAGAGGTCACATAAATGTGTAAATCACTGTAAAGCCTTTTTATAAAATGGCATCGACTGTAATATAAGATACTTATTAAATAAATAAATAATATTAATAAAATAATGATTTTTATTAACATTAATGTTTTTGAAAATGTTACATTTTTGATAATATACAATATAATATAATTGTTATTTAGCATATAAAAACAATACTTAGGAAATAAAGGTTGTAATTGATAAAATAATAATTGCTATAATAATAATAATTATTATTATTATTAATAATGTTTTTAAAACAGTTTCAAAGCTTTTATGTTAATAATAATAATAATATTATTATTATTAATATTAAAATAAAAAATATTGTTACTAAAAAGTATATTAAACATTTTTAAAACAATGATCAGTAAATAAAAATGTATGATTGATATAATAACAATTAATATTATTAATAAGTTTGAAGTATGAAATGTTATTTTTATTAAAAATATATTTTTAATAAAAATAAAATAATACATTACAATTATTATTGCTATTAAAGAGTACATAAAAAGGTTTGAAAACAAGGTTAATTAAAATAAAATTCATTATTATTATACAATTTATTTAATAATAATAATATTTAAATATTCTTACAGTTTTCATGACTTTACTATTTATTTTATTAGTTTATATGCAATATAACATGCATAAATGTTATCTTACTCTCAGGACTGAATGATCCTCCCTCTGTGCCAAACAGACCGAAATTGGATGAACTGTCTGGTCAGTGGACGTCCTTACAGGTAGGACACACGAAACCATTGGACTTACAGACGTTAACAGAGATGACTGAATCTCTCATTTTTTGGTTGGTCTCTTGCTGTCAGGCTCCTGATCCGGGCCTGGACCTGTTTGGGAGCATCTCGGCTCCGAGCGCCGTCTTTCCGACAACACACACATCTGCGCAGACCTCACACACACCAGCTGTCAGTCAGGGGCTGCAGGATCTCTCCATGCTGGACTTTGGAGGTGGAAAGAGGTACAATTCTGCTCTTCCTGATTAAAACAGCACCTCAAACCAACCTTATGTGGTTTGCACATGCAGAGCGTTTCTTATCAGTCACTTATGAGGGTCCGTGATGTTACAAAGCTCCTTTAGAAGATAGCTGCCTATGTAGATAGCTTATTTGAGTATATAAATGAGATTTTATTCTATCTCTCAATAGTGTTTCTGGTCTGACTGGCATCGCTGGAGGTACTTTTGGTCTTTCTGGAGGTGTGATGGGCTCCGCGGCCGCCCCTCTTCAGTCTACTAACCTGTTTGTGAGCGCAGCGGTGCCCGGTTCGCCCGCTGTGGCCCGGGCTCAGGCGGTGACAGGCGGCTCAGCTCCGGGCAGCCCTTTCTTTCTGCCTTTCTCATCTCCGTCTCACTCGCTTCAGAGCAGCCCGGCGCGGAGCTCAGAGCCCAGCCTGTCCAACCTGTACGTCCCGCTCGAGTCCATCCGACCCAGTGAGTGACCGCAGTATGAATCTGAATAGCTTGACAAGTGACCTAATTGAGTTGATCTGAAATGATTTAGTATTTCATTTTCAATTCATCAACTGATTACACTAACAGGACGTAAAGCTCAAAAAAATTGGAGAGCAATAAACAAAAATAAAAGCTTGAAAATAAAGTCAAAATGTCAGCAAAATGATAAATAATTAAAATCTTAATTATCCTTTGTTGGTATTTATATTATAGGCTTCATTTTCATTGTGAAAAATTAAATATACAAAATATATAAAAAGATTATTATAAGTATATAATTCTTTTTATCATAAATGTATTGTATAAAATGTTATACAATATATAATTTATTATTTCTTTCTTTTAAAATGAATTTCTTTGGTCTGAAATGTGACCCAGAAAGGCTTAGTTCTTTACAATTCATACAAAATTAATATTGAATTCAAATCCTATATTATAATTTATACTATATTATACTATACAATGCAGTCTTCCATTGTAACAGGCGGTGGTTAAGTGTTTTCAGTCACAAGATGGCGCCAGACAGTCAACGATAGCGGAGTGACTCATTAAGTTATCTGGGAATAACATACCGCTGGATGCCGCGATTGACCAATCAGAATAAAGTATTCCACAGAGCCGTGTAATAATATAATTTATATTATAGGCTTATAGATGATTGTATATGTTTCTTATTTATATTATATATATTGTATATTAATATTTCTTTATATTACACTATAGTTATATAATACAATTATTATAAATACAATTTTTTTTTCTTTTGATTTTGTGGGTGAAATGTGACTTTTTAAATATCCAGACAGCCAAGGTTTCCAAGTGATCCTGCAGCTTACCTGTTTAACTGTTTTAGTTGCTGAGCTATAACTGTTTCTGCTGGTGTCCTCAGGTAAAGTCTTACCTATGACGGTGTATGATAAGGATGGAGTCCGTGTTCTTATGCACTTTGCGATGGACTGTCCGCCGGGTCGACCGGACGTCCTGGTGATGGTGGTGTCGTTGCTCAACACAGCGCCGTTACCCGTGCGAAACATAGTGCTGCAAGCAGCCGTGCCCAAGGTACGACCTCCTCCACTGCCAACACAGATTTACACAGAGATTTTACATGAATCAGTTCTTTAATGATTCAGTTGAACCAATTCACAACATTAATTTCGATATAAAATGTGAAATGCCACAGAGCTTTCTTGGAACATGTCTGATGTGTTGTGTTTGTGGCAGTCTATGCGAGTGAAGCTTCAGCCTCTATCAGGTACAGAGATCGCGCCCTTTAACCCCATCCTGCCCCCCGCATCCATCACTCAGGTCATGCTGCTCGCCAACCCACTCAAGGTAGGAGGTCACACACATCTAATACTTCCTTTTATTAGAAAAAACTTAAACAAAATACAAAATCTAATAAAATGTTTACAAAAATTTTTTTTTCTTTTCGAAAATACCTTTTAAAAAGATTATTATTAAATCTTATTATAAAATGATTTATTGCTTGTAATTATTATTATTAAAAAGAGGGGGGGTAAATAATTAAACCAATCAACAACACAACACTTTGATTCAGCTCATCATAAAGGTTTACCGGTGTTGTGTGTGTGTTTCAGGAGTGTGTGCGTTTGCGCTATAAGCTGACGTATCTTCTGGGAGAGCATCAGTATTCGGAGGTCGGAGAGCTGGATCAGTTTCCTCCAGCGGACAGATGGGGCTCCCTGTAGATCTCACCGTTTACCTGCTCGAACTCTTTAATGTTCATTCCCAAGTATTGTCATTCATTTGTGCTCTTTATTTATTTTCAATCAGTGTTTTACTGTAGCCTTGTGAAGCAGCATTTGATGCTTGATGTTTTTCGCGAAAATTCAAGCTGGATATTAATACAATAACGCAAGTCAGTGACACACATGATGGTCTGAAGCGGAAGCACGTGTTTCAGAGATTGATCTTTTGTGTGCTGCCAGTACAGAGGTTTACCATGGTAATCATAGTTTCTGTCAAAATACCATAGTAAAACAATAATTAACTGGCACTTTCAACAAATAGAGTACAAAGTTATGATTAGAAAATTTTATTTAAAAAAAATCATTAATTTATGTGAAATAAGTTAATTACTACAAATTTGACTGAATGATTTATGTATTAATTTAGGCTAAATTTAAAAACTTTTACCAGTGATATTTTAGTATCATTGAGATACTATAATAGTAGTTTTTAAAATATTTACAAAAATATTTTTAGATATATTTTTGTTTTATTAGGAGTTTTATTTTTGTATTTTGTGTTTTCATTTACAGTTTTAGTAACTAGTTTTGTTGTTTTTCGTCATTTTTATTACTTAATGTTTTTTCATATATGTATATAGTTTTTATTATTTGTATTTCACTTTAGTTACTTTAGTACATGAAGTAAACAAAAATGAGAAATGTATGAAACGTAGCTAAGTAAAATATGTTTTTAATTTTATTTCAAGTAACAAAATGCAAAAGAAAAAAGTAAAATGTTTTTAAGATGTAAGTTTTAGTTAACTTTAACAAACTTGTAACCAATTGTGGTATTTTATTTAGTTATTATATTAAAACACACACACACACGTCTGGTCAGCTATCCTTGTGGGGACTCTCCAACAAAAATGAGAAATGTATGAAACGTAGCTAAGTAAAATATGTTTTTAATTTTATTTCAAGTAACAAAATGCAAAAGAAAAAAGTAAAATGTTTTTAAGATGTAAGTTTTAGTCAACTTTAACAAACTTGTAACCAATTGTGGTATTTTATTTAGTTATTATATTAAACACACACACACACACGTCTGGTCAGCTATCCTTGTGGGGACTCTCCATAGGCGTAATGGTTTTTCTACTGTACAGACCGTATATTCTATTGCCCTACACCAACCCTACAC
>NW_015557092.1:60949-63816 GCF_001515605.1 Sinocyclocheilus anshuiensis | reverse complement strand
GTCCCCACCAGGATATATAAACCAGTACACACACACACACACACACACACATATATATATAGATAGATAGATAGAGAGAGAGAGAATTACATTTTTAGGTGTCATGTGTATTTCGAAAAAAAAAAAAATGAAACCACAAATCAGAGTTGTAAACTGCTCTGAACATGTCTGAAGTTTTGGTAACGGTTGCAAAAATATATTTAGGTGAGCGGCTCTTTTCATTGACTACTTGTTGAGAAATCAAACAAAATTGACCTTTTTCAAGCACTGTAGTAACTGTGGTATTTTGACGTAAACGGTGGTAAATGGTGGTAAACTCAGAAGCCGAGCTGATACTGATGGTGTCACATGACCTCGCCGCTGTCCGTGGAGTGTATTTAACCGTGATTTCACGCTGTTCAGACAGTTCTAGGTGTTCTCGCGCTCTTCACAACAAACAAGCATTTGAACTTTGCTGTTTCTATAGCTAGACGATTCACTTCCCGCAAACTTCAGCTCTTGAAGTCATGAAGCATCAGAACGAATGTAACGTACCTGTAGTCAAACGAGTTTAAACACGTAACGTCAGCGGAGCATTATGTTGTCTATTTTGAGTTTTTATCTGCCTGTGTTAAAGTTCAACACACTTTCTGGTTTTATTTATTGCTGCTACAGGAACGTTTGGACTCAAGTTTCAGCATTACAATCTGTCTCAGATAGTCAACAGCCTTTATTGACAATATTAGATTTGTTTATTTAATTGTGGCATATTTACATCGTGTTTTTACCTGCAGGTTATGCGAAGATCTTGAAGGAGGATGAACTGCATTTGATTATGAGTTCATCATAAGTCTGTCAGATTGGATGTGTGTTGTTAGTTATGTGGAGGCATCGGCGATCAGTCCTATAAGCGTTTCGCGTGATTAGATTCCTTTAAGCGCTGTAGCAGAGCAAGTGAGCATTTTAATTTATCAGATAAAGGCCTCGTGATTTTGGTCCCAAACCAATCTTAATGTGTCTGAGAAGAGGACAGCTGCTCCTCTGATGTGTGCAAACCATATAATTCATTACGATCATGTATTAAGACTCTGACAACAGCGATCGAGTGAATCTTACACAAAAAATATGAATATTTCACCCAAACAAGCTAAATTAATATTTGCATTTTTTTTTTTTTGGCATATTGACATTTATTTGCATGACAATGAAACTAATTGTAACTACCTTTTGATTTTGGGGTGAATTCATGGTGATTTTGATGAGATTCGTCTGATGGACACCTGTAATCTTGTGTGTTTGAACACATTGGACTGTATTTCTGGACATCATGATGGAGCATGCTGATTCTGTCCGACGTGTTCCAGGAAGATGAAGGTTTCAGGGCTTCATTGTGCATCTGCATCAAAGTGTTTCGAGTATTTCTGAGGAACCTCATCAGTCTGTGTATTATTATGAATTATTGTGTCTCTTTTTAAGAGCCAAAGCTTCATCTGGTCTGATGTTGATGATGGTTTAGGAGGACTCATGAAAGTATGTGGGACAAATGTAGATCTTCTTAAAAGTAATTATGGATGACAATGACAATGATGATGCACTGCTCTGGTGTTTAATAGCGATTCCATCATGTGTAACGTTACTGCGCCATTAAAGACTTTATCAAATGGATTGCCCAGCTTAGTTTTCTTCTTTACATATTTCCTGTTGGGGTGGGAATTACCAATCCTTTTTATTATATAGAGGCCATTTTCACCATCCAGTCATTTCCTGGTAGTTCAGATCAAGTCATGACTTACATTTACTCTTTGTCTATTGTTTCATTCAGAAATACAACAGAATGAGAGTAAAATGGGATGCAAACACTAATTCAAGTTGATCAAGTGAAACGGCATTTGGAAATTAGACAACCTAATTAAATTAGCGAATAAATGAAGATATTTGAGGGTATCTAACCTTCTTTTCCCGCGAAGGACAGATTTACGTGAGATTTACCACTTCTTCTGAATCATGCTGACGCTGTGCTCATCGCTGAATCTGAATAACGACGTTTTGTAGTCGTATCAATAAGTCACAACTGTATGGGCCTTTAACGCTAAAAACGATAGCTACAACATTAATATATTAGCAACACACCAACGGACGATAACGGTCTGCTTTTCAAACTGCGCGCTTCAGTTGCGTCATTGCAGCCCGCGTACGCGGTTTTAGTTCTGATTGGCTGTCTGTGTTTATCGTTTATCAGTGGGACAAAAGTCGCTCTATTAAGCCCTGTTCACACCAAGAACAATAAGTATAAAGATAACGATTAGCGTCCACACCAGCGAACGATATCGTCTGTTCATTCTAAGCGCACGCACGTCTGCCGCTTTAAATTCTTGAGCTCGTTACAGCAGGATGGATCCTGATTAGTGATGTTTCGTTCGTGAACGAATCGTTCTTTTTGAACGAATCTTTTAGGTGAACGAATCGTTCTCGTAATCCATTGACTCATATTTCTCGTTCACTGAAATTCCTCCCTCTAGAGCAGCGCGGCGCTATTGGCAGCGCATGCGCAGATCAGTGAACCGGGTAGCTCTGTGGACTGTTTCATCCTGTCAAAGAATGACTAAACCTCGGCACACAGCCTGCATAAAGTAGCTGTGATTTTTCACGAACTGTTGTGACTTCCGTAAAAAGTTGACGTCAGAACTAGTCACTGCCTTCAGTCACCACCCTGAGCACAGCCCACCGTCCCACTCTCCTTTTGCCAAACCCCCAGACAACATCGCGTCCATGCCATTGCTGAGCAACAACACGGAAACATGTCGAAAAGTTTAACTTTAACCACGAAACCAGATCGGCCGACCTGTAACGTTACACTCTCACTCAAAGGATGGACGATCTGACAGGAT
>NW_015557092.1:46905-52733 GCF_001515605.1 Sinocyclocheilus anshuiensis | reverse complement strand
CAATTAAAATGTTCATTAGGCAAGAAATCCTTGTGCTTTGGTCATCTGAACAACTTATTTAGACTTTATTTATTTAATGAGTAGATTATGCACACATTTTAATAAAGCCAAATCACTTTTTTGTAACAAGTAAATACGTTCGTAACACATAAGACACTCTTTTTCGCCACCTGCTGGTGTATTTATGTAATATGAAGAAATGGTCACTGAACTATTCAGTCAATGAATCTGAACAAATCATTTTGGCGAACGCACTGAAAATGAACGAATCTCTTGAAAGAATCAATATTTCCATCACTAATTCTGATTGGCTGTCAAATTTTTTTTATCGTTCATCAGCTGGAGAAAAATCATTTTGAAAGTGATTCCAATGTTTTCGATATTGATCTGGTGTGGAATTCCCTATTTTCATTGAATTAGAATGATTATTATATTATTATATTAATGCCTTAGTTATCGTCCTTGGTGTGAAAGGCCCTTGAACCGTACCTTTCTTAAACTTTTAATAATGTTTATAGAACCAATAGCATACTTACTGTAAGGCTGCAATAATCTAAAGACTAAGTTTAGATAGCAGCTGGTGCTGAATGAATGTTTGAAAAGTAGTAAGGAGGAAAATAATAATAATAGTAAAAAATGCTTCAGTACTCCACTGCAAAAATTGCTGTATTCCATCTTTGTTTCCTCAAACTCCAAACTAGGAGTGTCTAGACTTTGAAGTCTCTGCAGACTGTGACCAGATATAGTTCAGTGGAGTATAACATCATTAGCAGGGCAGGTTAGCACAATCTGCTGGTGTATTGCTGCGATAGCAGGGTTTTAAAGAGACGGTAATAGGCTACTGTACCTCCCTACAAGATTTGAGTGTGTGTGCCTGTGTGTGCGTGTGTGTGTGTGTGTGTGTGTGTGTGTGACAGAGAGAGAGTGTGTGCGGATCAGCTTTGTATGACTCATAGCTCCTTTTATAAAGAAAAAAAAGCAATCATGACACATTGGACAGTCTATCGCTTCGATATCGTTTCTCTTTGTCTTTATCGTTATAGTTGTGGTGTGGACTCTGCTATTCTTTAATATTGAGAATGATTTTTAGAACTATATCTTTATCGTTATCTTTATAGTTATCGTCCTTGGTGTGAACGGGCCTTTAGTGATTCCAACGATATATCGTTCATCGGTGTCGATAATGTAACTGAATGTGCTATTCTCTTGAATGATTATTAAAATGTTATGGTTATAGTTCTTGGTGCGAAAGGGACTTAAAGCAACCTGCATAATAAACTATGTACCTATAACGCCAGTAAGGTTTGTTGCACCAAAAAATAAAATAAAAAATACACTAGTTGGTTTATAATTCTTTTCCATCCCTGTATAATTCTTACAGTTAACAGGCAATTTAAGTTGCTGTACCTCAAATTCTAATTCAAAAGAGCATGAACAATCAAGTTTTCCTTCATAAGACTTTTCATAAAGACAAAATAAATGAATATGGAAGACAAAATGTGTTGTTGTTTTTTTGCAAATATCGGAAAAAGTTTTATAAAAGAAGTCACGTTTTTATCCAAGTTTATGAATTATGTACAGGACACAAAGAGTGGAAAAACAGCTGTAAGTGATTGACTGGATGCTCAGATGTAATTATGTTTCTATCGTTCCCTCTTTCACGATGGCCATGGTGAGGTTACGGGCCAGAGCCAGTCGCAGGAGCTCCGTCTTCGTGGACTCGATATCTTCATCCTGAAACACAGAAGAAAAACAACTTAAAACAACCTAATTCACAACTAAACATGATAATAAGCTTCTCTTGGATGTTCTAGATGATTTGTACCTGGTCTGTCAGGTTTGAGTCTTTGGTCCCGGAGTTCAGCTCCTCCAGACAGGACATGAGCTCATACGTCTGATCCACTGAGAAGATCACCTTTACATGCAAACAAACAGAGCCATTTAAACAAAACACCACTAATGGTCAAGTTTTATGGATTAAGATGCTATATACAAACTAGCCAATGTTATTTTATGAAGGTAATGATCTTTAAAGCCTTTTGATCTAAATCAATCGGCTTAAAATTTTGACGTTCGGTAGATAAATATTTATTGATGGTATGAATTTCTTCACTGAGGTAGCTGAGTGACTGTAAAGCATGAGTTGTCTGTCTTGACCTCTTTCTGCTCCAGCAGCGGCAGCGCGTCGGTCAGCAGCGTCATCCACAGACTGCGCGGAGCGATCTTTGCCGTCATGAGGGACAGCAGGAGTCTGGCCGCCTCTGAGAACCGCTTCTCACCGTAAAGTCTGTGAAACTCACGGTACTTTCCTGTAAACACACAGAGTCATGCATCTCATGGTTAAAAGGCATGGCTGAACTTGCATTAGAAATCATTTTTACACATGTAACATGACATCTTTTAAAATTAAACGGTATATTAGAAAAGAAAAACTGTTTTTATCATTTGGGAACTGACTGGATGGATTAAAGAAAAGTAATCTTATTTTAAGAGTATTTTACTTACCCCACTGGCAAATAATTTTACTTGTTTTAAGCAAAATGCACTTAATTTAGATTTTTTTTCCCCCCAGGATAAATGTATCTTGATTTAAGAATTTTCAGATATTTTGACTAGAAACAAGACAAAAATACTAAGATGTTTTTTTTTTTTTGCAGTGAAGTCAAAGCTGAATGTGCATTTACCAAAAACAATGACTGGCTAGCTTTAGATATTTAATTTGAATGTTTGATGAGCAAGTTATTACATGAAAGAGAAACAAGTTTTTTTTTTTTTTTTAAATGAACGTGGCTGAGGAATCGATCATAGTTGTGCAGGAAAGCTGAACGAAAGCAGTGTTCAACGGATCTGAGAATGCACGGCAGACTGAAATAAGACACACGCTGAATTATAGAGGATCTTGTGCTTCAGATAAATCTCATAAATGGCATCGGCCTCTCATATTGTACCTAAAAACGTCAGTCTGTCACTGAGCAGCATGGCGGGACCCAGATTATCCAACAAATCCAGATCTGTGAAAGAGCCTTTGTTACTGTAATCCTGAAGAAACCTGTGGGGAAAAAAAAGCATGGGTTAGGAAAAAGGCCAATATAATAACTTCTAGATATTGGCATAGACAGCCAGATAGCGTGTAACCTCTCAGAGATGAGTGTAGCGAACGCAGCGTCTTTGGCTCTGATGCTCCAGGACAGAGCAGATCCCAGTCTGTTGTTCCTCAGAGCTCTTTTAGCCATGATCTTACAGATACTGCGCACTGAAACACACACAGATCCACTCTTACTACATCTGTCATGATGGCTTTGTCTCACAGTCTTTGATTATCAGCACTCAATCAAAACGAGCTGCTCATTTACAGACTTGTAAGCAAACAATCACAGTTTACTGTTTTAATGTTTAAGTCTGAGACAGTTGAGGTCACTCACCCTGTTCACTCATCTGTCTGTCCTCACAAATCCGCAGGACTTTAATGGCTTTGCGTTCGGTGTCGAGCGGGACTCTCTCGATCTGCAGCTCCAGATACACACGACCGAACTCAGGACAGTGATCGAAATAATCCACCGCCAGCTGCCACAGACTAACACACACATGCATGAATGATAAATACATTATTCTGAGCAGTTCATTATTGGACCAGATTGGGTAAATCAAGAGTCAAGCATATGTGAGTCATATTAAAAAATAATTATAGTAAATGAAAATTAAAATAATTGTGTTTATATATAATGATACAATATATATATATATATATATATATATATATATGTGTGTGTGTATATGTATATATATATATATATATATATATATGTATGCAAAATATAAAGAAAATAATTTAAATTATTATATATTATGTAATTATATTTATTTAATAATTAAGTTAAATAATACATTAACAAATTTGTATTAATATAAATTAATTAATATATGTTTATTATATATTAAATATATCTAAAATTATTAAATTTAAAATATATAACTGAATATGAAAATATTGCTGAATATATTAATACTTGTATAAAAATGTAATATTTTAAATATAAATTATAATTATTTTATAAGTATTTATATTTTGCATAAAATTATTATTGCATATTGATATATTGGAGAAAATAATGCTTTACAATGATGGGGAAATTTACTGTCATGAAAGTTACTATATAACTTGATAAAACTATTTTTTTGGAAAATATAATTTCTTATTTTTCTTTTAGGGTAAAGTGTGATCTAGACTTGTTTTCATGAGATTTAACACTTTAGTCCTCAGTCTGCAGAGATAAATAATGGTTTTCAATCACCTGTGATGCGTGAAGAGACCCGAGGCATACTCCAAAACCAGAAACTCACGCAGATTAGACCCAAAACTACAGAAACACAAAACCAGAACGGAGTTATGAGCATCACATCAACCAAAACCTCCTCAAATAGCCACATGAATCTGTAGGTTTAGCTCATTTACATATATGAATGGAAAATGGTCCTAAAACACTAAAATATGATTTTTTTCATGGGCAAGAAATCTTGACTGACATAGGTGTACAATCATTAGTCTGTCAGATCGGAACGCTTGATCTGATGTGAGATACGCACTGGAGGTTGTGCGACTGCAGGAGTTTGCAGTGATCCAGCAGGTCTGTCAGATGAGCCACGAACCACCAGTTATTGAGCGCGATGCTGCAGAGACATCAAACGTCTGTGTTAGTTTGGAGGATTCACAGACTCTTCTTCTGAATGTGTGTCTGTACTGAGAGAGTGTTAACGCACCTGCAGTCTTTGATCACCTGATGCAGGTCAAACTCAAAGGCTGACAGCAGGATGATGTCCAGAGGCTCCGGAGACGCCCGCGGACCCAGAAACATGTTCATGCTCGACTGCAACACAAACACAAGGTCAGTATGACATATGGTGCTGGACAGCTGGAGTTTATAGCTTTATTCACAGTGGAATCTATCAAATCAAGTTCAGATATCATGACTAATTGTTTGTCAGCTGTTTGTATGATATCAGGCAGCTTTACTTGTTCTGCATGCTGGGTTATTATAGTTAGCTAAAACTAAAACCATAAAAAAAAATAAAAAAAAAAATTTTAAAACCCATAATAAAAACACATTTTTATTCAGCTAGTTGTCAAAGCAACGTTTCTAATTTTCATTTAACTTGATTATTTTAGATATAAAAATAAAATAATTAAAAGTATGAAAAACTTTAGCAGAAATATATATTAAAACATTTTATATATTTTATTTTGGCTAGATGTCAAGGCAACATTTCTAATTTTCATTTACTTTAACTTAATATACTAAAACAACCATAATAAACCAAAATAAAATAAATAAACAATAATAAAAAGCAATAAAAAAACTACAGATAAATAGAAGAAAACTATAGACAAAACAACTATAGACAAAAATCATTAAAAATGACAAACATGCATCAGAACTACTAAAACTTTAAAAGGAAAACATTAAAATAAAATAAACTTTAACTAAAATAAAATTCAAATATAAAAAACCTTAAACTTATTCCATTTCAGCTATTTTTCATTTAGTTTAACTTGATGTGCTAAAATAATTAAAACTGAAATAAAAATTACTTAAAAATAAAAACTAATTCTAAATATGAATAAAAAACATAACATTATCCCAAAATGACAGTGATTCAGATTTATTTGTAAAGTGCTTTTTACCGTAGTGTTATAAAATGATTGTATTTTATTGATTGATTGATAGATTTGTTTGTGTGTTAACACATCAACATTGGCAAACAGGCCTTAAAATAAATTGTGTGAAAATCTGAAACCCTATTGTATTGATATTTGATGTGGATTCTTACTA
>NW_015557092.1:36482-46288 GCF_001515605.1 Sinocyclocheilus anshuiensis | reverse complement strand
GCAGATTCACTCTCTGCCAGCAGGTGGCGCTTAATGCGTTTCCTTGGTTTCCGCTGTAATCAAAGCAGCGCTGCACTTATGAACTTTAATATGCATTATACAGAGGCAAGATGAAAAGAAAAAATACCATCTAAACTTTTCTAAAGACAGTAAGTTCCCCTCAGACATGCATTCATATAAACTCCTACACCTAAATGAATCGCGATTTGTTTAGCATCTCAACCGATTTGAATCGTCACATATTTGAATCGATTTTCAACCGGCTCGCGGTTAGTCGTTACATCCCTAATATATATATAATTTCAGCTAGTTGCCAGGGCAAGAATTATAATAAAATAATAAAATAGAAATTCCAAAAATGAAAAAGAAAATATTAAAAAGAAAAAAAGAAACTAATTAAAAATATTGAAATAAACTTGATCTAAAATAAAATAAAACAGTAAATAGTACTTGATATACTAAAATTAATAAAACTAAAAAAATAAATAAAAAAAACTAGATAGACATTTAAAAAATAAATAAAAAGAAAACAAAATCTAAACAGTAAAAACTAATTTAAAATAGTAATAAAAACTAGAACAGCATCTCAGTGACACTGATATGTAACTGGTTGTATGTACTTGTGCGTAGTAGTGCAGGTCGGGTGGTTTGATTGTAGGGTGAGTGAAGAGCAGCCGTGTGACCAGGAAGTGATACCAGGTGCTCAGCAGCTCTTTCTGCTCCAGTAACGTGTCCTCATCACCAACCAGGATCTGACAGAGACAGACAGAGTCAGGATCACGCGCTCTCAGCGGACTCAATCAAAGCTCATCAGAGGTCGGCACTCTTCACCTTGCAGATGGTCTCCAGGTGACGGTTGCTAGCGAAGGTGTTTTCTTGGAGACAGCGGTCACACTCCTCGTGCCAGTGTCTCCATTTGACTTCAAACTCAGTCAGCGTTTGAGTTCCTGTGGGCTGCACCAACAAACACACATGCAGAATTCAATTATTTTAGCGACAATATGTATAGTGACAATGTTTTATAAAAGTGACAAGCTCTAAAGTTAAAGGGGTCATATGATGCGATTTCAATTTTTTCTTTCTCTTTGGAGTGTTACAAGCTCTTGGTGCATAAAGAAGATCTGTAAAGTTGCAAAGACTAAAGTCTCAAATCCAAAGAGATATTCTTTATAAAAGTTAAGAGTCAGCCACACTTACCTAAAACGGCTCATTCTAATACGCCCCCACATATCTACGTCGCTCTGTGGGAAGATTTGCATAACGCCGCCCAAATGTTCACACAAAGAAAGAAGGCGTAACTTTAAACCGCATAAACACATTTCATTACACCAAATACACAAAATAATGTTCTTCTTAGCAGCATCGTATGACCCCTTTAAGGGTAAATCTCTCAAAAACAGGTTATGTTTCACCCCAAAATCAATAGATTTACATAGAAAATGAAGCCTATTTAACATTTTCTATTTCTATTACTGGTGGTGGTTGAGAAGAGACCCCCCACGATTGCAAAGCGCTTTGTGTGTACAGCAATACAAAAAGCGCTATATAAATGCATCATTCATTAATTAATTCTTGATCCATTAACATTTCTGCATTTAATTTTTTATTCTACTTTATTTTATATTTTTCTGTAGTTCTCAATTGTGTCAATTATGTTAATGCATTTACATCACTATACAGTATATTAAAGACAACAAAATGAATACTACAAAAGTTTATAATTACAATTAAATTTCAAAATACAATTAAATATATTTTATACATATAGTTTTAATTAATATATTATATTATTAATATATTATAATTAATATATTATATAATATGTAAACTACTGTTCATATTTTTACTGTCTTTTTAGATCTTCTTTATGCACCAAGAGCTTGTAACACTTCAAAGAGAAATTGAAATCTCATCATATGACCCCTTTAACATTTTTTGAAAGGAATCTCTTCTGTTCACCAAGGCAGCATTTAGTTAATCAAAAATACAGTAATAATGTGAAATATTATTATAATTTAAAATAACTAATTACTATTGTAATATATAATAAAATGTATTTCATTCCTGTGATGTAAATCTGAATTTTCAGCATCATTACTCCAGTCTTCAGTGTCACATGATCCTTCAGAAATAATTCTAATATGATGATTTGCTGCTGACCCCAAAAGTTTTTTTTATGCATTTTTTTGTATTGCAGTATTAAGAATTTAGAGTTTAAATGTGCTTAATTGTAAATATACAATGAAATCTTACAATATGCTTCATTTTTCTTGAATAGCATATAATTTCTTCTGATTTTAGGGTGAAATACAACACGTTCTTAACCAGTTTAGGAAAAGCATGTCCTGATGCACGTACGTTAAATATGGGCATGGTCTGTAACAGGCCGTCCATGCTTTTGAACACAGAGCTGCTCTCCTCCCGCAGAGACGCCTGTTTGGACAGCACCTGACGGGCTTCATCCGTACGGCCCTGCAGGACTAAACTGATCACCTGCACACACACACACACACACACACACACACACACACACACACACACACGTAAGGACACGGATGATGATGTTCAGATGTTCTGGAGGTCAGAGGTCACGTGTTTCGTACCACGTCCCAGTAGGACTGATGCTGGGCGGGGCTGTCGCTCTGTAACACCTCTCGCGCTCTCGCGTCCACGTCCGACTTGTGCAGACGCACCCAATCCAGCAGGTGGAGCAACAGAGATCCGGCTGCAACATCCCAACAAAATCAAGTCAGAAAAACTAGGATAAAATGGCCTGCTCAAATCTAGGTTTCTGACAGTTTTAGACGCCTCTACCTGGCGCTGTGTCGATGAAGAGAACCTCACACAAGTTCCATATGAGCTCTATCGCCAAGAGAATAGAGACCTAGAGAGATCAGAAGAACATTCAACTTCAGTAATTTGACGTATTTCTGAGTCAAACAGAATATTCATTTAAGAACCATAAGGACAGGACTTTATTTTATCCATCAGGGTTTGTTAGATCACAATATTAGTTTTCTTTGCTCATATGACCTTCATTTTGTCAGCAGAAAGATTGTTTCAGAATCAGAGCAAGATGTTATATTGCAATAAAAAATATTACAAAGATATGTTTACCTTTAGAAAAACTCATTTAGAACTTTTTATTAATTTATTATTATTAAAATACAGAATGCATAAATATGATGTTTTTGTTGTTGTAATTTATCATAAATGTATCTTTATAAAGCATATAAAATAATAGTTAGAATGCATGCTAGGGATGTAATTATTAACCGCGAGCCGGTTGAAAATCAATTCAAATACGTGACGATTCAAATCGGTTGAGATGCCAAACAAATCGCGTTTCATTTAGGTGTAGGAGTTTATATGAATGCACAAAGAAACGTACAGTATTTTGTCTAAGCAATAATAAAAGGACACATTTAATTTATAATTTGTCTTCAATCTCATTTTGTAAAAAAAAAACGTGAATCGAATCATGAGTTGAGTGAATCGTTACATCCCTAATGCATGCACACTGTTTTAATTTTGTAATCTAATGATTAATTTATCTTTATAAAATAAACAATATTCAGATCGCATGCATATTGTTTTTGTTATAATCTAATGATTACTTTATAAAATAAAGCATAAAAAATTATTATTATTGAAACAATGTTTTTAAAACTGAAACTGCATATCAATTAACAAACAACAAAATGATCAAATTATCTGCTCTGGTCATACAAACTGCAGATCACTCAATTTAGATTTCATGTCGATCTTAGCCTGTGTAATTGACAGTACCTGATCTCCATACTGTGACGCTAAAGAACCATTTTGTGTTGAAACTGAAAAGAGAACGAAAACGCGATCAGCTGATCAAAAGCATCATCTTCCTCGTGCGTGATGCGTGTCATGTGAGCGCTTACCTGCGTTCTGCTGCAGCTCCTCCATACAAGCTCTGATCACAGACCTGTAGTTCTTACTGATGCTCACAAACCTGCAGGAGACAACGACCGATCAGATCATTTCAGCAGAAGCGTGTCTGCTTTCATGCACTTCCACACTATTAGGCACGAGGACTCACTGTGACTTCTTGTTTTTGCTGGGTATGTCCTCTTTGATTTTCTGCAGCCCCACGAAGATGAGATGGGACTCGTTGAAGAGTTTGCGCAGGATGGGAGAGCAGATGTCTTCATCTCTCCTCACGATGTGAACGAATGGAGAGCCTGCAGACCTCGGACCTGAGCAGGAATACAAACACTGATGAGGATTCTGACAGCTTTCATTTCCTCATCCCAGAGTAAAGAGTCTTTCCAGTGTGGATATGAATACCTTGTAGTTTGTAGTTTGTCTCATACACTAACAGATCTCCAGGACCCCATTCAAAACCCAAGTGCTTCCGATGAAATCCAGCGCTGGGAATGAGCTGCAAGAAACACATTATTAATTCTTATTTATATATATATATATATATATATATATACACAATTTTATCTTAAGCATACATTTATAAATAAAAAAATTGTTATGCATTTAATTTAAGTAATGCATACACAAACACACACATAGATACACACCGTGGTATATTTTTGTATTACTGTATTACTTTGGAGTACTATGGTACATAAATATAATAATTTAGTGCAACAGTATATATCGCAGTATCATGATATTACCTTCAGATAGCGTGGTAACACCTCAGAGCTACTTTATACATGTCCCACATTTGTATTCTTCACATAGAAATACTTGCACCG
Organism: Sinocyclocheilus anshuiensis; assembly: GCF_001515605.1. Classification (NCBI taxonomy): domain Eukaryota; kingdom Metazoa; phylum Chordata; class Actinopteri; order Cypriniformes; family Cyprinidae; genus Sinocyclocheilus; species Sinocyclocheilus anshuiensis. The sequence continues at coordinate 41,543 of NW_015557092.1, read as the reverse complement.
AACATTAATATTCATACGTACAGATGAGAGAGTACGAATCAACAATTACCGTGGTACTGGGCTCTACATCCACCTCCTCCATAACACCAAGATATTAAATCCTCCCGAATAATAGCGAAAGTATAATGTTATACCGCTGTATGATCTGAACTACATTCAATACACTCCGCGTTCAGAGTCGAGCGCCATGAGTCTGAAGGACCCCTGATGCCTGCGCGGTTAGTAGTACGACTTACTGAACGCCTGAGCAAAATACGAACTGACACTAAAACTGGTGTATAAATAATACGCTTTTTATTGGTTTCCACTTATATTATTAGTATTACGAAGTGACAATTATTGCAGAATTACTAGCAGTGTTTAATGACAAACGTGCCATTCACAAACGTTTTCATGTTTCCATTAAAAGAGTAACAACTAAGACTAGGTTTACACCGTGTATATATATATATATATATATATATATATATATGTACATATATGATTTTGCGCCGTAAAAATCCCGTGTGGCGTTTTCCTCTGGACCCCTGCTGGTCCGTGAAAGTAATTGCAAAGTAAATCGCAGTGGTCCGAGGACTATTCTGGCTATGATAATCAGTAATTACGTCCCCACTGGATGCAACGAATGCCTCGTTTGTAATGGGTTTTATTAGTGTTGTCTCGTCGCTCTGGCCGGACAGGGCATCACAGTATGAAGAAGGAGAAACAATGTACAGCATGTGGAAAATAATGTGTTTTTTTAACCTTAACACATCAATCTGAAGGTGGCGGGACAGGACGGGTCAGTGGTCCAGTTTAAAATCAAGAGACACACACCCCTCAGCAAGCTCATGAAGGCCTACTGTGAGAGACAGGTGAGGTCACGGGCCACACACACACACACAGAGAGACAGATTGTGTTAAATTAAGTCTCAATCTCACAATCTCCTCTGTGAGCTCGTATCAGCTACAAGACCGAAAACCTACTGTCCCGACAGCTTTTTGTAGTCCTGGCTGCACATATTAGAGTTTCTGCCCAAAATACAGAAGCCTGTCGTAATTTCTTCACTGTCATATTGAAGAACCACAATAGAATTTGACTTGTTTGACAACAAAAGACCAACAATAATACAGTGGAACAACGTGAAATATAATGAACAGGGATTAGAAATGACATTTTGGTCCATTCTAAGCAGAAACGGCACTTTTTAAATAATGAATTTGCAATTATTATTATTATACAAAAAATAAGTTTGTGTAAAAAATGTACAAGGCAACAACTCATGCATACAAAAACAACACAAAAAAGAGAAAAGAAATAAGCAAATCCCAGAACAATCTTATGAAAAAAAAAACAGCAACACCCATGTACGTTGTAAGCTGTACATATATTAAAAATCAGTTTATATATTACTAAAAGCAAAAAAAAATCCAAATTGATTAATTTAGCAAAATCTTTCCACATTTCATAAAAATAAAAAATAAAAAACTAGCCAGTTCTTTTTTTTTTTGATGGCATTGCACCTCAAATCTGCATTTGCATTGTATGTATGATTTGTATGTAGTTTTCCTTTATATTTCCAATTTTGAAGAATATTTCATTTCAGTGTCAAAACAATTCAGTGGCACAGCATGTATTGAAGATATACTCAATAATGAAAGGACACATTTTTATGCACGCACTTAGTATCTTAAGCAAGAACATATATCATTTTTTTACGTTCAGATGTTCCTTGGCCTCCTTTCCAGGGTTTTTGTGGGACTTAGAGAGTTTCAATTCACAATTTCACAAATTAATACCTTAAAATGTATTAAATCAGAGCAGAAAATCTGAAATTGATAAAGTCGTGGCATTAAATGTTGCACACACTGCAAATAAAAATATCTAAACATCCTTAATCGAAATGCATTTACTTGAGAAGCAAAATGAGGATGTGAAGTCTTGTTTTCTGAAAAACTGAGTTTATGTTTAAAACCACAGCAAATATCTGTCCGTGGGGAATGAAAACTTGTTTTACTTTTTGAATTAAGTTCATTTTTCCAAGTCTGTTGGCAGATATTTGTTCTTTTTAATCATAAGCTCACTTCATTTCGATCAGTTTCACAGAAATCAAGGCTTCGGTTAATAACGTTCAGTGAAGGAACACTGTGTTAAAAGCTTTGAAATGAAATCGTTTATTCAAAAATGGATGCATTTCTAACCTAAACATTTGTTTGTGTGTTTGTGTACTTTCTTCCGATGTCGGGCATTTGTTGGCGATTTCGCAAAACCTGTCGGCGAGTGAAAAATCGGGCTAATATCGTACAGTGTGAACTCGGCATTACTCGCTGATTGCTGTCCATGTCGTCCATCTTTAGTGATCCAATTCGGTAGGTGGCGCTGTTACAAAAGAATAGGGTCCTAGAACTGCGGTCCTGAAACCGCAGCCTCCGGTTGTGCAGGAACATACTATTGGGGATCCATTCATCACGTGAAACACAGCAGCTCGAGCACAATAACTAATACAACTCAAAGCCACAGAATTTAACGTTATATACATTATGAAAATTATGATTTTTTTTTTCATAAGACCACATGTTGTGTACCTCAGATAGTTGAGAGGATGTTAATTAGTTTCTGTGCTGACTATGAGACATGTTAGGCTCTGGCTTGCCCTGTTCATGTCATTATCATGTGATTATAACATGAGTTCACTTTCTATTTTAATCATCAAACTACAAACAGCACTCCTACTGATAAATTATAGATGACCGAGCCATTATTTAGAATATTTCAGTATTTTCTTTGGATATTGTGTAGTGGTTGACCAGTATGTCCATCATCAATAATTAAATGTAATGCTTGCAAGTGAGACGTGTACATAAAATATGCAAGGAAGAATGATGTAATATCTCATAAACGTTTATGTTTGTACATTTTGTCTTTGTTTTCTCAGGAGGGGGTAAAGACAGAGAACAACGACCACATCAATAGGAACACTGTGTTAAAAGCTTTGAAATGAAATCGTTTATTCAAAAATGGATGCATTTCTAACCTAAACATTTGTTTGTGTGTTTGTGTACTTTCTACAAATTGCAAGAATGACTGATATTTGATAGATAATGTCATTCAACACAAAACGTGCCATTAAGAAACATACGGGCTCATCCTCGCCTCGCTGTCAATATAACATAAATCAAAGTCATTGAGAAAGGACTGAAGCATGCTGTATTAATCTGAGTGTGAATGTGTCCGATGGGTTGCAGTAGTGTTCAGTCCGCAAGACTGTTATGGCCATCTGGACAAAAGCACTTCAGTCTGATCAATAAACACTAGTGCTTCCCTGTATTTCCTCAACAGTCTTACCGGCTGCTGGCTTTATCACTCCCTCATGTCCGCTTAATGCTCCTGTGCGTCCGGCCCAAGGTTTCTCCCATGTCAGAGAGGGTTCGAGAGAACAATGACTGTTCACGTATGACAAAGAAAGAGACGCTTGATCACTATTTCTGCTCAGTTTGACTCTGTTCAGCTCATCAGAAGTCCATACAGACTTCGTGTCCATGTGCACAAGCAGGCTTCATTAACAGCTCCCTCAGCGCTGTAAACACACCAGGTTAAGATGCTCCGCGAGGAGACGCGTGATCTTTAGGTCACTAACATGTTTTCCTGGCAGAGGCGGAGGGTTTAATCTCATTGTGGGGCTGTGAGTTTCGCCGGCAGAAGTAGGACAGCGTTTACTGGCGCACGGGGAAGGAAGCATCCCTGCCCTGAGGTTCATGTTCATTCAGACGTCAGGAAATCCTTCTCAACAGCGGAAAATAAATATGAAGCTGATCAGCCGTCTTTATCTCAGACTCTGAATTCCCTTTTAGGGGTGGGACGTCCGCTAAGATGTCGGATGCTGTGTGATGTACCTTCAGATTCGCATTGTAATGTTGCTTTTGAGCTTTTTAACGTCTTTGGAGTTGCCAGTCGATTCATTAAAAAGAACCAGTCTAACTGATTCATTCATTCAGGATTCAGGATTTATTCGGTTTTCAGTAGAGAACTAAACAATTAAACCGAAATAGTAAGAATTTAAAAAAAGGACATAACAAAATTAATAAAATGTAACTAAAATATAACAAATTTACTCAAATGTAACTAAAATTCAAATGAAAATGAAAGTATAGAAATAAAAGTCAGTCCAAAATATTAATAAAAACTATAGCAGTACATAAATAATAGTACAATTTTGAGCATAATAACATCTTTTGAGACTGAGTTGCCAATTGATTCATCAAAAAGAACCAGTCAAATTCATTTGTAATTCAATGTTTATTCCGTTTTCAGCAGGATTCATTAACTAAAACTATTAAAACGTTTTTGTTAATTCAATTAATGAAATCACACTGGTTTTTAGTGGAGCAGTGCCGCTCCTGAATGAAGTGAGAATCACTGGACTGATGTACGCTTGTGTTTTCAGGGACTGACGATGAGGCAGATTCGATTCCGGTTTGATGGACAGCCGATTAACGAGACAGACACGCCCGCACAGGTATGACATCACGGACTCTCATTCTGTGTCGACTTTTGTTTCTAATAGTGACATCACTCTGTACAGGTGTGGTGTGTGCAGGTGTTTTTAGATCCAAATTAAACCTATTTATTGTAAAGAAAAAGGCAAAGCTCATAAAACCTGTTTGTGAATATTGAGGTCATTAAAAAAATGCCTAATGGCATTGTTAAAAACTTTTAAGAAAATTAAGCTTAATTGCATTGTTTTCACGATAATTACATAGGTTCTTTCCCAACTGTCAATTACTGCAATGAAAAAACATTTGTATTTTGTAATTAAAATATATTTTTACATTCAGATCGATTCAAGTTTCTGTAGCCCTTTGCTCAATATTGCTTCAAAGCAGCTTCATGGGAAAAAGTGTGTTTATATATATATATGTGTGTGTGTGTGTGTGTGTATATATACATATACATACACATATATATATATATATATATGTATATACATATATACACATACATATATACACATACATACATACATACAGTGGGTACGGAAAGTATTCAGACCCCCTTAAATTTTTCACTCTGTTATATTGCAG
>NW_015557092.1:11880-36374 GCF_001515605.1 Sinocyclocheilus anshuiensis | reverse complement strand
TATATGTATGTTTTTATATTATTTATATTTTATTACATATTATATATACGTATACATTATAAATATAAATGTATATAAAATTATATATGAATTTCATGAATATATATAATGTTTATATATATGTATATGAATATATGAATGTGTTCCTGACACAACACATACCCCTACACATGTCACTTTTCGACGTAACCTACGTCTGCCCCTTGGCTATCTGATGTTCTCCGTGAGTATCGTTCTAAGCTCAGAGCTGCAGAAAGAGTATGGCGCAAATTACAAAATACCTACTGACCTTAATGTATATCGATCACTTCGCTCTTCATTCTCAGCTAATGTCTCCACTGCTAAAAGGACATACTGACACTCAACTCTACCTCTCATTCCATTCTGATGATCCGACGATAGCTGCTTGCATCTCAGCATGTCTAACAGACATTTCTTGTTGGATGACGCACCATTAACTTCAACTCAACATGGCTAAGACAGAACTGCTTTTGGTTTCAACAAACCCATCACTTTATCAAAATTTCACCTTAGGTTAACCGAGACATGTCATTTGCACTTATATATTGTTGCTCTTTTGTTAGTTTTGACTGCTTTTATTGTCCTCATTTGTAAGTCGCTTTGGATAAAAGCGTCTGCTAAATGACTAAATTTATTTATTCATTTTATTTATTTTAATTTGTAGAATATTAGAATAGTGTTTCTTGTACGGCCTAATTTATGATCATTTCATTTTTCATTTATGGCCATTTAAAAAAAAAGTTAATTATTTTAACTTTTAACGTTTATTACAGTATGAAATTTGTATAATATAATCATCAGAATCCAGTTCGTATTATCATTGAAAAATGAGGAAAATTAACCAATCATATCATAGGACACTTTTTATTATCCAGTCAAATGCTGGTGGATAAAGTCCTGCTCTTACTTTCTCAGATTGGAAGTTAAATGCATTTCATGTTGACTTTAAAGCTTTTGTTGTTTGATTTAGAAAGAACAGGCATCATGTGTGCTCTCAGATGAACATTAAGGCAAGAAAACAAGGTTTTTTTCAAACATAATAGACTGCATCTCACCCACTGAATAAATCTGGCTTGACAGCATCGTTGTGCAGCTGCATCATGGGATAGGAGTGAAATTTAATTACAGCAGATAGGTGTCAATTTCACAGTGAACAGGAAGTCTTGGGAATTCTGAAAGAGGTCACCTCATGTGACTCTCTACTGACCTCACGTCGCTTGTGTTTATTAATAATAGTGAATAATAAATGACCTCATGTTGTTCTTCCGCAGTTGGAAATGGAGGATGAAGACACAATTGACGTTTTCCAGCAACAGACAGGAGGACACATCTGAATCGGACGACTCTCGCGACCCCGACCCGTCTCTCTCCACCTCTCTCTCTCTCTGTTCCTGGTTCTCACAGACCTCTCTCCTCATGGTTATCTGTAACTGCTGTTGTATAGTGCTTTCAGTTCATCATGTTTTACTTTTGTTTTGTACATAAAGGGTTTCTGCTACAGTAATTATTACATTGGGATTGTTAATTGCCGTAAAATCTGACATGTTAAGCCCGAGTCTTTGAACAATTGATCGCTAGACCATCATGGAGACAGTCATCTGTGTAAAGACCAACTAATACATGTATCCCCTTAAGAATCATTGAGGATAAGAGCCATGTGTTTGAGTTCAGGGTTTGTTCTGGTTCGAATATGACCACACAGGCTTTTTCGAAATTGCGTTTCAAGAAATAATAAAGAAATGTTCTGCTCATGTTCTGCTCTACTATACAAACCTGCAGTTCAGATTGATTTTCTGTTTTCCATTCAGACAAATTGGTTTTACAACTTTTTTTTATTTTATTTTAGTGGTCGTGTATAGTGCGTAACTTGTGTTAAACATGTTTTGACTTGAGTACGAACGAGGGAATTCATGTTTCAGACAAGTCAAGCATCTGTCTGTATTGTCTAATCTCTTGTTAAAATAAAATATTCTCTTTTTTATCAAACTCTCAATGTGTTAAGTCATTGCGCTGAGTCTTTAAATGTGACCCTTGAGCACAAAAGCAGTCTTAAGTCGCTGGGGTATATTTGTAGCAATAGCCAAAAATACATTGTGTGGGTCAAAATGATCCATTTTTCTTTTATGCCAAAAATCATTAGGATATTAAGTAAAGATCATGTTCAATGAATATATTTAGTAAATTTCCTACCGTAAATATATCAAAACTTATTTTTGATTAGTAATATGCATGGCTAAGAACTTCATTTGGACAACTTTAAAGGCGATTTTCTCAATATTTTGATTTTTTGCCCCCTCAGATTCCAGGTTTTCAAATAGTTGTATCTCGGTCAAATATTGTCCTATCCTAACAAACCATACATCAATGGAAAGCTTATTTATTCAGCTTTCAAAAAATTGACTTATGACTGGTTTTGTGGTCCTGTGTCACATATTGTTTTGGCATTCTAAACTTTTTTTTTTTAATTTGCATAATTTTAGCAATTATTCTTCAATTAAGTGAGTTATTATCGTTATATATAATTTGACATAATTATAATCCATTGTAGTTTGACATTAAAAATATGATTCTAATTATTTCTAAGTAAAATGACTGTAATATTAATATAGGTGTTTTGGTTTATTAACTCTAAGGAAATTTAGGGTATTTTGAAATACTAGAATGAAAAAACCAAGTACTATATTCGCATAAACACGTTTTAGTCAATATCCTGTGGATGATTTTGCAGTAAACCACATCACGTAAACCGATGAAGGCTATTGAATGACGGCCAATCCTCCAATCAAACGCCAGGGTCCGCTGTCCTCCGTCCAATCAGGGGGCGCGTCGCTCTGGTGGGCGGGGCTTCGTGGGCTGGTCTAAAGGGCCGCTCCGCTGCGCTCGGATTTCAGCTGGTCCGGGTGGAGCCCATGCGGGATAAAGGACTTTAGGCGAATTCAGTCCAGCTGAAGCCTTTCTAACGCGTTTTAGCGAGCACATTACCCGCTCAACATGACTACGACGACCAACTTCCAAGGCATGGAGCCCGGTGCCAAAAACAGCTCCAGGTAAATGCATTTAAAGGGGTTTGTTGCGATCAGAAGCGAGACAAAAGAAGAGCTGGAGGTGATGATGATGATGATGGTGGCCTGATGGATGGATTCCTCCTCCAATACATGCATGCAAATGAAGCTTATCAGCCTGAATGTGAGGATTTAATGGATTTGGAATGATTTCAGGGTTTCATTTGGTCTGAATTAACCCAGACCGTCTGCCACCACCATCATCATCCTCTTCCTCCTGGCCAGGAAGACCCATCCACCCTTATTCTGACCCGAGATTCACTCCAGGCACATTGTATGCATGTAGTTTGATGTGATGTCTGGTGTTTTGATGTAGATGGTGCCCAAACTTAACCTAGCATAAAGGAATGGGGCTGGCAGGCAGCCACTGCCTTCTCAAACTGGGTGATTTGCTTTAAAGTTGATTTGCATTGTGCATTGCTTTGGTTTCATAAATGGATGCTTTTCTCTGCTACTTATATTTTTGTCAGTTTAATCCCAGTCATCTGACTGTTCAGTGTAACCTCGAGCTCTGGCCCAAAAATACACACTCCATTGTCCTTAAAAGGTTTCTGATACTAGGGTTGGAACAGATGCATTGGATTTAGTCCAACCAGCCAGTGGAAGGTTTGCACGTCTGGCCAAAGGACTTTGTGATCCAAACTAACTTTTTATTTTTATTTTTATTGGTGCGTTTGAGTGTCCAGAAATCATATCATCTGTAACTTTCAAAGGAGGGATGAAGATGCATTTGCATGTCAAAAATGTTGCAGCGGCTTTGTTTCCGCCTGATGCACAGAACAAGGTTTGATCATCTTGCTTTTAAATGAGGATCATGGCATTGTATGTTAATCCTAATACAAGACATCCTGGTTTTTGGGTCTTGCTGCAACATGTTGCCACCCTCACCACCTTTTGAAGCGCTTTTCCCTGTAATTTCCCCCAGGTTTAGTCTTTAAATCCTGCATGTCTGGGGTTTCCCTCGGTGGAACAGCCAGAAATGTAGGTCAAGCCGAGAGCAGACGTTTATTGGTCACTCGGTCTGATTTAGTGATGTTTTCGGTATGCATCTTGGGCTTGAGGAGAGATTTTTGAATGCCATGTGTCTCCCGTGTCGGTTGGGTGGGGTCTCGAGCAAACGGCCTTCTTCTCTAATAAAATCCGCTGATCTGATCCCGAGCTTTAGTCTGGTTAAGGCATTAGCTGTTTAACCAGTCCATCCAGACAGCACTGGTTGGTTTTATAATCGCCGCACCGTCGATTCCTTTGACAAAAGGAGCAGAAAGTTGCGTTGGGATGGAGGCGACCCTGACAGCTGCCGGCGGGTGTCAGCTGGTTTTGTTCTGCGCGGGAGGGAGGGTGTTGAGATCAGCACTGCTCTTTTCAAAAGCATTGATTAGGGCTTCCCTCGACCGTATCAATCACAGGTCTGCGGCTTTTCATCCGGGGTTTGTCCACACCCGCCCTCGTGTCTTTTTAATGAATCAACATATGTGCTGAATGAAAACCATCCAACACTGGAATCTGCACTTGGTGTGTGAGCAGATGAGCTCTGGTCTGGTCAGCTGTGTGTGTGTGTGTGTGTGTGTGTGTGTGTGTGTGTGTCTTTCAGTTTAGGGGTGGGCGATATGAACCAAGTCATTCGTTGTATGAGTCACTTTATATCACCATAACAAATTTACATCACAGCATAGATATTCTTGTTCTCAGTATTGTGCATATTTTATTAAAGATGTGGTAATGCGTATTCCTGTAGCTCAAACCGTTGAGCAATGCAAAGGTCATGGGTTCGATTTCCAGTGCTTGCATGAACTGATGAAGTCACTTTGGATAAAAGTATCTGCCAAATCCATAAATGTATGTATTTTGCATATTCAATGTTTTTTTTCATTGATCGTGCAAAATGCTTTATTTATTAAAAGGTCATTTTGTAAAACTAATAATATGATTTTTGTAAGACTCCATTGACTAAAAAGCAAAGGAAACACTATCAGAAGAAAAAAAAAAAACTGTTGAACTAGGCTAAATTCTATATGAATGCACCAACAGCATGATTGTTTGTCAATCATAAATGACTAAACTCGTGGCTTATGACGTGTGCTGCTTTGAATTTTTTCATGTTGCTTCCTTGTTCTAACATGTAAACAATGTAAAATGGTCATTTCTACTGTTACCATGGATTTCAATCTCTTCTTTTGACGTACTTCTACCGTTGCATGGTACATGCATCATAAAGTCCTACTATGTGTCGTTCATGCAATATGTGCTGTTCATTTTTGTAATATGTGTAATTGATTTGTTGGGCATCATTCTTCTGACCCATGTGTCATAGGGTGTTGTGTCCCCCTGGCGGAGCCTCTAATATTTCCTTCGGCGCAGATGATGAGAAGCCTGTGCGCAAAAACAAGATGGCCTCCAGTATCTTTGCTGAACCTGACGACCCTCATGCCCATCGGAGGAACAACCCACCAGGTACAACACACACACATCTGGTTTAAATTCTGCTTCTGGTTAGGTCTGGATTTGGTTCGATTTTAATACTTGCATTATTTAAATCCAGCATGGCCTTGATGTCATCCTTGTGTTTAACAACTAAGATGAAACACAAATGTTGTTTACTATTACTTATTATTAATATTTTTTTTATATATATTTTTGTCTCTTCTGCTCACCAAGGCTGCATTTTTTTTATCAAAATACAGAGAAGGGAAAAAAAAAACGTAAAATTGTGAAATATTATTGCAATTAAAAATATCAGTTTTCTGTTTGAATATATTGTAAAATGTAATTTATTGCTGTGATGTAAATCTGTGTTTTCAGCATCATTACTCCAGTCTTCAGTGTCACACGATCCTTCAGAAATCATTCTAATAAGCTGATTTGCTGCTCAATAATCAGAAATGTTTCTTATCAATGTTATTTGAAATGAAAATAATTTGTGACTTAAATTTCTGGCACTTTAGATCATTTAAAAAAATTAAAATGTGGTGGTTTTGAAAAAGGTGAGAAAATACACTTTTAGTTATAGTGCTATGAATAGCATCTTGTTCATGAGAGTAGTATCAGTTTTTTGAGTCACTGTTTCAGTAGGACAATATGTAAAAACTGATCTTCACGTAAGGTCTTTAAAACAGGTCCAGCGTATTTCTCTCGTCTATCAGTACATGGAGACTATAAGTGACATTTTGTTTTAACATTTGTTTGGTCAGATACACAACATTGCAAACACATGTAGCATGCAGTGATTTTAGCTAATGTTTAGAAACTTACTTTGTAAGATTTTCCAGGGATAACATACAGTTATCTGTCCTCACTAACAATTGCTCGACCACAAGTGTGTGGGCATACCTTTGGCATGATGTCATTTCCTGGGCAAATATCCTGACAGTCCAGTGATTCAGGAAGTGACTCATGATGTAGGGAATGATAGCGAGTCACATCATGATGAAGCATCCAGTACAGGAGAGTCTGTTTTACACAGTGAAGAGAAATGTTGACTTATAAATACACCTGAATTATATTTAAAAATTTAAAGCCATTTTCCCAATGCCAGTGCTGTGTTTGTATGCTTAAAGCAGCACGTTGTTAATTTAGCAACACGTCAAACTCTACTGAAATCGCGTCTCCCATGTGCTTCACACGCTGCTTCAAATCCGTCACTTATGTAGAATGTTGCCTCAGAAGGGAGCTACCTATGTAGACAGCGAGGCACCTCTGTGTTTAGATGTTCAGAGTTTGACAGCATCTTTGTTTTCTGGAAAAGAAACACATTGTGTTTTGAATGCAGCCAGTAGTCGTTTGCTTAGCCCTGCGCAAGCTCATATATGGATAAACGCTGGTATGGGGATAATCTGAGCTTTGATTCAGCGCTAATGCTTCACTCGGACAGGTGTCCTTCGTATATCTGGTTATTCTCTCTCTAAAGGCGATTGCATGGCTCTCGTCTGAGATGGTGAGTCTCGCTGCAGCGTTTGGGGTGTCTGGTTATTTTACAGCCGTAACTCAGAAAACAAAGCTTAAATTCAGTAGCAAGCAAACTAGATATGCCTTAGCAGATCTAAGCGTGCCAAAAAACTTAATGTCCTTTAAAGATTTGATGCCATGAACTTCACGTCTTCAGGTCTTGGAGCTTGTAAATGACTGATATGAATTTTGCCTACTGACTTTAGGGAAAACTCTTGGCATTTTCATGTATGTTTATTATGCATGAGTGTAGGATCTGTGGATTTATAGTGTCAGTCTGATTGAATGAGCTGCTGTCGTGTCTTGACAGGAAGTTCAGCGTGTCGGCCAGAGGTGCCTGACAGGATGTCGTTGTGATTGTCTATTGTTTTGTAAGGCGTTTTAGTTTTTTTGTGTCAGCTAATGGAGCATAACAGTCACTTGTGAAAGTTAAAATCCCATTACATTTTCTCCATTAAGGCGAGACATCAAGGGTGAATAGTGTACAAATTTAACAAATGGATATCATCATACTTTCCCCAGTTGATTAATCACAGTACATTTGAGAGAATTGTTTTGTATTACTGAAATGTTATGTTTAAATAAGCAAATGAGGCATTTTCTAATTAAATATGCACTGATTTGCAAACATTTCCAGAGAGAAAAAAATCTGAACACTGGATAAAGCCAGGTTCAAAATTCCTAGTTTGCTGACGTATTAGAGGTGAAGGTTTTTACAGTAGGGATTTTTGATATCTCTTTATTACTGCATAAATCAGAAAATACTGTCAGCAGTCTGCAATATTTATCAGTGCGAATGGTATATGAACAAACCCCTCAGTAAAAATCTTTAGAATATAGATTGGAATAAAACCGTAAAATTTGGTGTGAGTGCTGCTGAAGTGGATAAACTCATTTTGAGAAAACTGCCTTTAAAACATGTAATTGAAATTTACAGATGGAAATAAATAAAGGACAATAATAAAACCAGGTAAATGATGTATGAACAAACCCCTCTGTAATAACCTTCAGAATATAGATACATTGTAAAAAAAAAAAAAAAATCTGTGACATTTACGGTAAAATACCAGCAGCTGTGGTTGCCAGAACTTCACCATAAAAAATATGGTAGCAACAATTTAGGTTTTACAGATTTAAAGGGGTCATATAATGCAATTTCAATTTTCCCTTTCTCTATGGAGTGTTACAAGCTCTTGGTGCATTTGAACCATTGTAATGCACTGATAACCACCAAAAACTGGTGGTGATGAGAAAGTCACATGATGAACCAAAGCTCATCACAAACAGCTTTTCTACGAGCTGAGGAGGGTATTTTCTTCTTATTCTTATATATTCTTATATAGAAGTTCTTCTATATAGGTGCACACAGTGTCATTCACACAAACACTAAAGCCCATCATGGTGACACACATGAAACTGAAATAATGCAATAAACATTAATTTAACAACATTAGATGTAAGATTAAACCCTAATGTACACCTCTAATAATAAAAAACGAAGAAGAAACGTTATTTCAACAACAAAAAAACATCAACTATGAAGTGTCATGCAGGGAATTCTGGGAGTGTCAATTCACGGTTTTTCACTGTAAATTATACAATGACTTTTTCTTTTTCACTTCAAAAAAACATATTTTTAAACAGTATTTTACTGTAAAATTACATTAAATGTAATTACATTTATTCACCGTATATAGTATGGAAACTTACTGTTAACCAGTTAACAGGTTTTTACTGTAGCATTTTTACAGTCTTTTACTGTTAAAATCACAATCATTTTTTACAGTGTAGGAATAAAACTGTGAAATTTGGTGCATGTAAGTGCTGCTAAAGTGGAGAAACTCATTTTAAGAAAACGGCCTTTAAAATATATAATTGAAATATTCAGAAGAAAATAAATAAAGGACAATAATAAATCCAGGTAACATGTACGTACACACACACACACACACACACACACACACACACACACACACAATTTCTTTTAAAATAAAAAAAAATGCATATATGGCCATAACATATGAGAAGATGAAATGAGAACTACTTGGTGCAAAATTGTCCATGACCTCTATTATAAAACAGCTGTTATTCCCAGTGTAAGCTAAAACTAGATCAATCCAAAACAAAATTATTGGCAAGCATGTTGAAGATTAGTCGATAGGCTGTCGATTCATTAAATAAGCTTTTAACCACAAAAGCAGTTTGTTCAGCGTATCAAAGCTTCTTCACTGACATCCATTTAAAGAAACAGCCTCTTGTCTCCTTGCCAGTGTGTTGCAGCATTATGCCTTTCTTTTTTTTTTTTTTGATAAAGGCTTGAAGGCTTCCCTTAAAGCGGCTTTGTTAATATTATTCCTGTCAAAAACTCCATTTGACCCATTCCAGAAATCCCCATTTAGAAATTTGAGAGGATTTTGATATTTTGCATTTGGAATACATTTAGGGTCCCTGTCATTTTCATGTTTTAAAGAAACTTGTTCCCCATATAAATTTTGCTATATGGAATGCAAAAACTTTGAAGCTCAATATCTCAAAACTGCTCAGAACGCAGATAGAACCTTATAATTCCAAGGTGACGATATGTCTGGAATCTGCTAGTATCATTCAATATGTATTTGAGGACTGATATACTGTCCGTCCAAAATACCGAATCATCCAGAGTTAGCGCTAGTTCTTCCTTCAACATTCTGTCAACTTTTTGCAGCAAGAACTGCGGCTGTCAATTCAAGTCTAGGGATAGTCATCACTTTTAGTGGGGCTAATCTTGCCTTCTAGGGTTGTGACGGTGAGGCAATTTTCCCACCGGTTAATCGGCGAGTGACAACATCGGTAATACCGGTATCACCGTTGGGGTGGGGGGGGTTTAGTTCGTTTGAGTTTTCCCTCTTTTCCTCGGATTTCTTGGCTTGAAAAAGCGCCGTGCGTGTTTTACTTGTCACTTTCAAATGAGGGGCAATTCAGCGTTGATTCAATTCAAGCAGCAACAACGTAAAACTCAGAACTTTTATTAACAAAACGAATAAAAATACACCATATAGGCCTATGCCCAATAAAATAACAAATTACTTGGGCTACACAAAGTTTGAATAGGTATATAAAACTGAAAATCAGCAAACACTGTGGAACCAAATAAATAAGAAACGAATGTTTAAAAAAAACTTCCAGTCAATAGGCTTTTCAAAATCTAAAATATTGCCAAACAGGCGCCTTTGCATTTCCTTTCTAAACCATCTTCTGCCATCGTCTTGTCTTTCTCACCTCACTCTTGTCAGTCAGCTCGACTCACTCTCCTCTCCTCACATGATAAATAAAATCTGACTCCTGCTCCGTGGCGCACTGTCGTTCGCGCACGTTTCTGCACGCTGCATTGAGCATTTAGATTTTAAAAGTATCTGTCCTCTAACTGAACTAGGCTCTGAACTAGGCGAAATAATTTTTGTTACTATAAAAAAATTACAACTACAGGGGGGTGGTGCCGCGGTAGGCAAATGACATAACCGGTGTTGCGGCTTAACACCAGTATAACCGAAAACACCGTCTATCGCAGCAAACCTATTGCCTTCCCCATCACAAAAACAACATGGATAGAACTAATGTCTGCAAGACGCAAATAGCTAGCTGTACCATAACCGATTTCGCTAGCGTCACAGAAGTGGTGTAATTGAGCGCGACGTTTTTTCCCAAAATTGTTGGGTATGAAGCTCAAATATGAAAGTAGCTTGAGCTCCTCTAGCCACTTGTCCCATTTTTGTGGAAAGGCTGCAGGAATTTCTTCATCCCATCCGTAGTTCAACCTGCACAATTCTTGTCCAATTATTTTAGCTGGCAGCATTACTGGAGCAAGGAATCCCAAGTGGGTCGTAAACTCAATTGGTAACTGATAAAATACCTCTTCTGGTAAATTTTTGTTGTTCCAAAGCTATTTTGAAGACAAAGGTATCAGACTCTGTATCCAACTGATGTCCCAGTGCACTGTCCACAGGAAGTTAATCTCTGCGCAAGTCTCGCATCTTTAGATCTCTCCTCCTCAGGGATTGATGCTGGGTATGAAGCTCAAATATGAAAGTAGCTTGAGCTCCTCTAGCCACTTGTCCCATTTTTGTGGAAAGGCTGCAGGAATTTCTTCATCCCATCCGTAGTTCAACCTGCACAATTCTTGTCCAATTATTTTAGCTGGCAGCATTACTGGAGCAAGGAATCCCAAGTGGGTCGTAAACTCAATTGGTAACTGATAAAATACTTCTTCTGGTAAATTTTTGTTGTTCCAAAGCTATTTTGAAGACAAAGGTATCAGACTCTGTATCCAACTGATGTCCCAGTGCACTGTCCACAGGAAGTTCATCTCTGCGCAAGTCAAGATGTCTCGCATCTTTAGATCTCTCCTCCTCAGGGATTGATGCTAGGACAGTTCGGCTATTACTAACCCATTTGGTGAGCTTAAATCCACCAGTAGCACATACTGCAATGAGCTCCTGCACCAACATGACGGCTTGTCTTTCATCTGAGACAGACTTGAGGCAATCATCCACATAAAAATTGTTACGAATTGTGGATAAAACTTCAAAGCCAACTTTGTCTTCGTTATCATCTGCTGTCTTCCTTGACGCAAAGTTGGCGCAACTGGGGGAGGAAACCGCTCCAAAGAGATGTACGGTCATCCTGAACTCTTCCAGTGGTTGATTAATATCACCATTAGGCCACCAAAATCAAGGAAATCCTTAGGAACCTTGACTTGGTGAAACACCCTCAATATCTGCCATCACCGTTATAGATTCTTGGCGAAATCGGAGTATTACTCCTAAAAGGGTGTTCGTGAGATCAGGACCCTGCAACAATTCCGAATTCAGTGAAGTACCTTGAAATCAGGCAGCACAATCAAATACCACTCTGATTTTTTTTTTCCTTTTATGGTAGACTCCATGATGGGGGATGTACCATACTCTACCATCATTTGTCGAGCTCCTCTTCTGGTACTTTCTCTGCATGACCCTTTTTTAGGATGTCGCCAATAAAGTCTCTGTAGTCTAATGCGAATGCTTCATCCTTCCTAAATCTCTTAAGTATACTTGGGGCTCGTTGTTCTGCAATCTTTTTATTGTCAGGCAGGGCGAGGTCAGGTTTGCGAAATGGAAGACATATTTGGTAAAGAACATCGAGTTGTTCAATTTCCAAGAATCTCTGATCCTCAAAAGAAAGTTTGGGTTTCTCATCATATGCTTGCTCTGGGAAGTCATTGTTATACTGTTCTTTAAGCAATTCATCCAGTTTAGCCACTGAGATTCTATTAGAAGACACAAATGGTCGTCCCTGAACATCTGTGGATATGTTACCACTTAGTGGACCGTTAACTAGCCATCCTAAACATGTTTGGACCGCATAAGGACCATCCTTCTGGCTGTTTATGGCTGTTTAATAATCCTCAAGGGTTCCATCGCTTTTGGGACATTGATCCCAATCAACAGATCAACATCTGCTTTTATGGAACACAGTCGAACATCTTTCAGATACGGCAATTTCTTTATGTCCTCTTCCCTTGGTATATTCTCCTAGCTGACTGGAATTGAATTTTGTGTAAAAGTTTCAGGCAACTCTGAAGTAGTCACTGTCCAGTCCACTTACTTCCCAGCTACTCAGCTGAAAGGTTTTTATGGGCTTTTCCTGTCCCATTGTCTTGAGCAGGATTTCAATTTGTTTGCCAGCCATGTTCAACCGTCTGATCATTCTCTCTGTACAGAATGTGGCTGAACTTCCAGGGTCTAAAAAGGCATACGTTTGAAATACTCTACTACCTTTGGTGGCTCTTACTTTTACTGGAATAATCGCAAGCTTGCATTCAGCTGTACCGGCCCCTGTATGCTCAGTAGCTACAACAGCCATATCGACCGGTCTGCTGGAATTAGCCTTCATAGCATCATCATCTTTCTTGTGCACATTAATTGGTGAATTAGGTGAGCCTCCATCTGATCAATAATTTTTGATATGCAGCACTGTTGGATGCTTCTTGGAACAAATTTGGCAAGTAAGACGCTTTTTACAGACTTTTGTTAAATGCCCTTTTTTGAGACCAGCAAAACAAAGATGATTTGTTCTCAAGAAATCAATTTTATCCTTGTGTAGTATGTCCAGCATTTTGACACAAGAATCCATTGCATGATCATAAGCACAAAACAGACAGGGCTTATTAAAAGCAATATTGGCATCATCTTGATGATTTTTCTTTGGTTGACCATTCTGTTTTGATGCTTCGATAGAAGAAACTGTGGTAACAAAACTTTTTCTGGAAGAAGATTTGTGCATAAGAGGTTCAATCATTATCTTTCTGATGTTAGAAATTGTTTTTGGATCTTGAATCTCTCCAAAGACTGGATCAAGAAGAATCTTAGCTTGTTTCTCAACAAAAGCTACCAAGTCAGCAAAGTCTGGCCTTCTTTGAGTGCGTTCCAAAATTTCACAGGCTGTAGCTCTCCACTTTTCTCTTAGCTTGTAAGGAAGCCTAGATACAATGATTTTTAGATTGAATGGTAAATTCAACTCCGCAAGATCCACCAGATCTTGTGCTGCATTGCAACATCCTCTAAGATAGACTGCATAGCTATACAATGCTTTTCCATCATCAGAGCGAATGCTACTCCATCTCAGAGCTTTCTCCATGTACGCATTAGCAAGCTTGAATTCATCTCCAAAATGATGCTTTAAAAGAGATTTGACTTCAGCATAACCTCTGCTAGCGCTCATGTAGAGACAACTTCGAACAAGTTCCTTAGGTTCACATGCTGTGAACTGTTCCAGATAATACAAACATTCTTGATTGTTATCAGTTTTCTCCTCAATATTATGGCTAAAAGATCGCATGAAAGGCCCATATTCCAGGGGATCACCACTGAATACTGGAATCTTCCTTATAGGAAGTGAGGCTTGTTTCTGCTGAGTCACAAGTAAATCAGCCATATCGCTTTGTCTTTGCAGAACCGGACCAAGATCAACACTGGCAATATTGGTGTTACTAGCTGTGCTGTGATGCTGGTCAGTTTGTGACATCGTAGTTGTAGCTGCAATTGCTGATTGGTTAGCAGTTGGCCTTGAAGGAATTTGAGTTCCATGAACGATCCTTTGCAGCGGTGTCTTAGGAATTGTTCCAATCCTTGTAAAATGTAGAGGAGATGATTCAGAGTCAATAAGCAAAGATGATTTTTCTTCTACTTTATCCAGATATTCGTTCATAGCATCTCTTAATTTAGCAGATGAGTGAGAACTGCGCAGTGAACTTGCTTCAGAAATTTCCAACACCTTTAATTTTGCATTTGCAGCATCCATTTCAGACTGTAAAGTAAGGGCTTCCATCTTAGATTCCAGCTGAGCCTTTTCCAACTCAAGCGCATGTTTCTTTTTGAGAGCTTCAGCACGAACAAGTAAAGCTGCTTTATCAGCTGCAATTTTCACACGAGCCGACGGAATTGAACTGGTTCTAGATTTATTTGATCCTTTTGAACTGCTTGATACATTAGATGCACTATCAGCAGGATCAATCAGAGACTGTGGATCGGACGGTTTCTTTTTCCACCGCTCCAACTCATTCAAGAACTCCGTAAAAGTGACCCTCTTTGGCACAAACCAGTCAATCCTTTCATTTTCTTTGACATCATCAGATAAAAGCAATTGTACAGACTCATGCACCTGATAAAATTTGTATAGAGCTCTTTGAAATTCAAGGTCAAGTTCATCCACTTTGTCAACATTGCTCCCATCAAAGCCTTCAGTTCATTAATTTTTCTCGTGCAGGCCCCAAGTTTGCCTCTACGCAAAGCGCTAAATTATTTAAAACTCTCCATTGCAATTTCAGTACCATCAGTCTGTCGTCATAAACACTTGTTGTTATTTACAACCGATTTGTATGTTTGACCCGAATGAGAATCAAGCTTGCATTCTTGCCTCAGCCACTTGCATCAGCTTAAATCTTTGGCCCATATAAGACAACCTTAAACCGTCTTTCAATAGCCATCGCCATAATCAAACCTCAAAACATTCACATGTGCCCAAAATTTTGCCTTGAACGTGCTCAAGTTCATATAGTCTTCAATTCACGTCATGTCAGATCTTAAAAGCTTAATCACACATCCATCGCAGCTCCACAGCCAGCGTAATTCATAATAAAACCTGCTGAATGGCTACTCGCGGCACAGCACGTTCAAACAGCCTCTTAATGAAGTCAGTTCCTTCGCTGAATAATCCATTGGTGCAGTACAGCAACAGACATCCACATCAATTACCAAAAGGTCGTGTCGTAGCGTGATCTGCATCCACATCCACGTCTTAGTGGAATTTTCAGACTTCACTGTAACGGCAATTTTGTGATAAGCCACTATCCAGGTAGGGGCGAATAATTGACGCGAGTGTAGAATAGCTTCTTAATCATTTATTTTCGCAAAACAACAATCCATAAGATCAACAGTTGAACCTTAGCTTCACCGCTAAACATTAGCACATACAGCCACATGAACACACGGTCTGAAAATTGTATCCGCTTCCCCCTACTGACTCCACCTACTTCCTTCCCTGCACTAAATACACAACTGCAATAATATAAGAGTCTCAATTGAAAATTGTATAACATTCAATGCAAATACTCAAACACAAATAATAATTATCAAACATAAACTTAATTATATTCAAATTAGTAAATCAGTCCATTCAGTCCAAAATATGAAAATAGAAAAAGTAATGGCTCCAAAAGACATGATGATTGAATTGTAAATGCAAACAGAGGAAGTGATTTACCAGCCAAACACACCGAACAAATGCTGATTGGATGCTTTGTTTTGGTCTTTGTTTTTTTACTCCTTTTTAATACATTTCTATTGTATTTATTGATACTCTGATATGTCTGTGGTCTCGTTTTGTACCGGCGGTCTGATGTGAGTGTTGTATTGTGGTCTCAGGTGGAGAAGCGTCTGGCATCCTGTGCGGTGAACCCTCGGCTCCTCTGAGACGATGCCAGCCCGTCATCGTCTATGATAACGGCACTCCCGTTGAACGGCCCGCTAACAACACGGTGAGTTCACAAACACAAGGTTAATGAGTGTGATGTGAATGTAGGTCATTCAGTGTAGTTCACTGATACACCCATTCATGGATGTAATGCTCTTAGTCAACATGAGCCTTATTTACTTAATGCATGTTCTTGGTGTTACTGTTAAAAAGTCATCTGTACATTTTATTCTGAAGGAAAAATAAGCAGTGCAAAAAATGCAGAGAAAAACAAATTTACAATACATTTTCAATGTTGGTGTGCAATGATTAATCGTAAACTATAATACCAGACAAATTCAAGACTGACAGAAAATGCATACAATAAATGAATACAGAAATCTTTATTATAAATAAATTTGAAATATTGTTTTCTGCAACCTTTCATCAAAATAAATAAACTGTAAAAATAATGTGTGCAATGATTAATCAAGTACTATGAAGCCAGAGAGAGTCTAGACAGACAGAAAATACATAAAATTAAATCTATTATAAATACATTTATTTATTTTTTTGTAACATTGTTTTCTGCATCCTTAAAAAGTCAGTACTTATTTATAGCGTGAACAATATTTATTTGAAATATTTTCTTTAAGTTTGCAGTGTTTAATCATGAACAATAAAGGCCAGACAGTTTCAAGACATGGGAGAATATACATACAAATAAATCTTAATAATATATGTATTATGAGTCAAGAGACTTTCAAGACCTACAGAAAATGAACATATATTATATTTTATTCTGTAGAAAAGTCTTATCAGATTGACCTATTAATGGCTATTTCTATTTCTCTAGAATATACTGTGACTAAAGTTCAGAGTGGTTTTATTATTGTAACTGTTTTTGGCTCACAGTAATGCTGTTAACTGACTGGATGTGTGTCTAAAGTAACACTGTTAGCTGGGTGGGGTACAAACGAACAGCCGCAGGGTCTGTGGAAACACCCCACACACACACACACACACACACACACACACACACACACAGCTGTTCTCTGGGTCAGTAAAACCACAGAGCTTTTTATGTGGACAGATTGATTCATTTGTCCTTCACAGGAGGAATTTCTTACTGAATTTATCTGGTTGTCTTTGAGATGTTGGGTTTTACAGGCTTTTGTTTCTATTGTGTCTGTATTGAATGTCTCTGCTCTTATGGAACACTTTTATTAACATGATCTTGAATCAAAACTAGTAACTTGATCTCACGCTGAAATTTGTTTACTTTTCTATTGATGCTGTGTGTGCAGAGAGAAATAATACTATACAGTAGTACTTCCTGAACAATACAATGCTTCATTTTTTCACTGGATATCCAGTGTTCCTCAGAAATGAATCACATTAAGGAGGTTAAAAACGGAGTTTTATGTTGTCTTCTGAACTGAAGCAAATACAGTCCATGTTTCCTTTATAAAGGCATCTGATCTCGAATCTGCTCTTGTTTTGCAGGATCAAAATGAATATGAGCAAGAGAACAACGGTGAGGATCATTTTCAGTATTTGGTTGTCTTGTTGGTTTGGTCTGCGCTCTGTTTTGGTGACGTGTGACTCTCATTCGTTGAGGAATGCTGTTAATAAACGCTTGCTGAAGGTCTGCATTAGTTCTGGAATGTTCCTCTCCGTTAACATTTATTCCATGATTCCACGTCTGCCGGCTTCAGTCTGGTCTTCTCGTTAAGGACGGCTGCAGAAACACTGATTCTGTAGTTCAGATGATGGTTCGTCTCGCGGGACGGAGTGAGGGAATTCCATTAGAAATCCAACACGTCTAGGGAAACTCTGACTCTAGTTTTATCCTACCAGACAAACGTCACACACTGTGATTTGCATTTATGTTGATTTGATGTGCATTCTGTTGTGTGTTGACATGACTCGGTCATTTTCATGTGATTTTAAAAAAAAAAAATTTTTTTTTAACAAATGGTCAGTGAAAGAAGTTCTTAACCTTCAGAAAATGTTGATTAACAAACTCGGCAGTTCAAACTAAATGTGAACTTTTTTACATTCATTTAGAAGCCATGACAGATGTCTAAATAGTGTTTAAAACACTTATTCATATGGGTATAGGTATTTTCCCTCCCCTCTTTTAAATGATCTATCAGTAGTCTAAAAATAATAATGTACATTAAATGTTTAGTATTTGTAGTAGTAATATAAAATTATAGTATATAATTATATAAAATTATATTACAAAATTAAATAACTTTTACATTCATTTAGAGATCATGATGATTATTATTTATGCAGTGGGTCTCCCCCCATTTAAATGTTCAGAGTAGTTTTTACATAATTACTAAAATGTAAGTAGTGGTAGTAGTAATAATAATAAATCATATATTAAACATTTAATTTAATAATAATAATTAACTATATCAAAACAAGAGTACAGTGGCCAAAAGTATTGGCAGTGACACAAATTGTGTTTATGTGAATGAACACCAAAAAAGCTTAAGCAGCCAATTTTGCAAAACACAAAATTTGTGTCACTGCCAATACTTTTGGCCACGACTGTATTTTAATAATAATAAACTATTAATAACTACTACTACTACTATTTACATTTTAGTAATTATTTAATTTATTTTTTGTAAAATTGTATTTACTTATTTTATATGCTTAAAAAACTAGCTGCTACTTATGCTGTTAATTATGTGTTAATTATGACCATACTGTAACTCTTAAACACAGAAGTGTTTATTATTCATGTTATGTTTAGTGGTTGATCTGAGTTCACATAACGAGTCTGTTTGCTTATCAGTCCTGCTCTAGTGTTCATGTTCTTCCTTTATTTAATGCAAACAGTGTAAATATTATCCGCTCCTGGGGTCTCCATGTCTGCTGGCTGTGGCTTTTTACCAGTAAACAGTTTTGCATAATATCTTGCCTCAGCTCATCTGAGCAAATGTCTGTACTCAGAATTTAAACACTGAGTTACAGCTGTTTTTATTAGATTCTTCATTGCCTTTTTCTCCATCACACTTTAGAAATCATCAGAAATTATATATCAATTGAAATCTTTAAATCTCAAAATTCATCCTTTGAAACCCATTTTAAAATCAAACATTGCATTACCATGAAAATGGTACATCAATATCATGTTACAAAATGTTTTCGTTCATGAATTATAAAAATGTAAGTTTGGATCGTGCACTTTCACATCTATGTTCAAAAATGTGAGTGACAGTTAAGGGGTTAACTAACCTTAGCAAGATTCTCTTCTGTTTTATTCTACAGTCAGTTTATGAATGTCCATTTATATCACCCCCTTATGGCAAGAATTATATAGCAGTTTGTACTCGTTGCATTATTTGGGGTTGGAATTTCAAATCTGTCAAATTAAAGCATCTGCATTCATATAGTTATGTAGAATATATTTCAGGCTGTACCGATGTGCATTACTGAGTGTTCATGAGACAAATGCTTCTCCTGTGAGTGTATGACGAGTCTTTCAGTGAGCTGTTTCTGAGTCGCACCTTACCAAACACACTTACATCGAACACTTCCAGGAAGACTGGTCCCATCACCATAAAATGCAAATATACTGACCTTAAAATCCATTAGAGACTTAGTCCTGATGTGCTGAGTGACTTTGTGATTGTAGTTCTGAAGCACCGCTGCTTTCACATGCATACAGTACCACGTCAATACTAAAAAAAAGGTTTTGTGGAGCAATAGTTCTCACCTAGTTTTGCTTCAGGATCCAGATCTTATATAGTAAAGGGATAGTTCACCAAAAAATGAGAAGTGTCATTTACCCTCATGTTGTTCCAAACCTGTAGGAGTTTTTCTTCTGTTGAACAAAAGAAGATATTTAGAAGAATGTTTGTAATAAAATAGTTGCTGGTAGCCATTTACTTCCATAGTATGGGGAAAAATACTACGGAAGTCAACAGCTACCATCAACTGTTTTATTACCAACATTCTTCTAAATAACGTCTTTTCTGTTCAACAGAAGAAAAACTCCTACAGGTTTGGATTATCTTGAGGGTGAGTGAATGATGACAGAATTTTCATTTTGGGTGAACGGTCTCTTTAAGATAAACTATCTTATTACTGAGATATCAAAAGGTTAAACAATGAAATGTTAAAATTACCATGAACTGCACAGACCAAATAATACGCAAAATGATCAAACCGAATAGGAAAAATTGTTTCAATTGTTGTGTTTTTAAACGTCCTTTGAGTGATTTCATGCAGCTAATAATGTATAAACCATGTTCACTCACTTCAACTTAATCTGTGTTTACTGTCATGCGGATGATATTGTTATTTTGTATAGTTTTAATAATCAACCCATCAATGTTGCATCTGTCTGACATGAATTTTTAGCAAAATACTAGTTAGTTTAGAAGCATGCATATGGTTAGTTGTAGTTTGTTTTAACGAGAGATGCTCAAACCAGGGACCTTTAATTTGGCCCACCATGTAATATAACAAGAATAGACATGCCATCAAAGCATTTTAATTTAGTGGTTTTTTTTTTGTTTGTTTGTTTTTTTTGCATTAAAATGTGCATTAAAATGTAAAAAAAAAAAAAAACAATGTGAATTTAATTTATAAAATCAAAATTATTTGTAATGTAATATATTTTATAATGTATTTACTTTTGTCCCACAGCCTTCAATCAGGTTTGATTTTTGGCCCTTGCTATTAAAAGTTTGGGCACCTCTGTTTCAAACAATGTTAATGAAAACATACTTGCCGTCATACTTGCAAACAATGCTCTTGGTGTCAGAATCACAGTGTCAGATGGAGTAGGTCATTAGTATGCTAACGTTTGTCGCTGTGCGTTTGTTTTCCAGAGGAGGTTGTGGAGCAGAAAGAGGAAGCCGCACAGCCTTCTGCCCCGTCTGCTGCCAACAACCCCTCCGGCCGTAGGAACCCACCTGGTGGCAAATCCAGTCTGGTCCTGGGCTGAAACGGCCTTCACTGAACTTTCTTTGCTCTTTCTGTCTTTTTTCTGTTTTTTTCTTTTTCTTTTTCTTTTTAAAAAAAAAAAAAAAAAAGGAATTCCCCTTCCTTCACTCTTCTCGTGAGCCATGGAATTTTTTTGTCCTTCACCGTCTTTTCAATTTTTCTATTGCAAAAAAAGAGAAGCGATCGTTGACAGAAGCACTTTATGTAAGAGGTCCGTTTCAGCTGCTCCTGCAGGAATAATGGCATGAGAGATTCAGATCGACTTTAAATCTGCCCTGGTGTAAATCATTAAAGGAAAAAGGACAAAAAAAAAAAAAAAAGATTTGTTGCGCAAAATTTCTAAGTACAATTAAAGATTGATATGAATTTCACTGTGTTTGTGTTTGATTGGAGGCTAATTGTCAAATCAAATTTTATTCCATAACCATTCATTTATGTAACAAATTTTGTACTTTTTCATCAGTTGTTACTTCATTCACCTCTCCCGAAGGACATGAAAGTGGGAGGCATGTGCAGGGCTGGATTTACCTCTTTTTGTGACATAGGCAAAACAAATTTTTGGGCCCCCCTTCCCTATTAATGTAATAGGCCTAACATTAGCTACCACCCAACCAAGCAAACAAAAGTATTTCTTAATCCGTGGAAACCGTTACAGTGTTTTGCGCTTGCGTTCAATCAATAAAAATCGAATGTAGTTCTTAATTTGTTTGAGAACTGAGAAAGACCATTCCATTAATAGGTGCAGCGTCGTGCCCACATAACCACTTCAGGAGTGCATTATCTCTAATAATTTTAACGACCTGGAGTCACAACCACACATCAAGACATTAAGATGATTTATTTCAAGACATTTGTCATGTTTCCGACCTGAAATCTTGTGTGTGTTGAACCAATTTTTTTACGCACCTCATAAACCTCCCATTGCAAATTCCAAAATGTCATTTTAGAGCTAATAACAGAGGCTTGAGCCATTGATATGCAGGCTAACGCAGTTATTAATGCAGTCTAACACACTTAGAGAGAGCGAGAGAGAGAGATTAAGTGCGTGTGAATACCTGCGTCTGTGCGTCTCTCAGCAGCAGCGTCTATTAATAGCGAATCTTTAAGTTAAACTGCTTCAAGAACCTCGCTACTGAGAAATGTCATGTAGCTTTTCAGCTGCGAAACTATTTTATTGATAAATTCGCGGGGTAGCGCTGACAACAAATTTCTGGTCGCGTCTCCACGTGTGTGCGTGTCTGTACTGTGTGTGCGTCTGTAAGAGAGAACGGGAAAAAGAAAGCGTTATTTCCGTAGCCTACATAAAAAAAGGTGGAAGACATAGAAATACTTTGTCATTTTTTACCCTATTGTTTGTTATATTTATTTGCTCAATGTCTTCTGGGGTTTTGGGTCTTTTACTGTTGTAGATAGCCCATAGTATAACAAAAATATTATACATCTCTTCATTGTGTTTGGGCCCCCCCTGGACGAGCGAGCATAGGCACGTGCCTAGAATGCCTATGCGTAAAGCCGGACCTGTGCATGTTTATGGTCTTCATGACTGAATTATGTTTAATGACTGAATTATGTTTACTTTATTTCAAAATTAAACACATAAAGATTTATCTTCTTCGTCTTGGTTTAGCCTGAAAAATATTTTTTTACGCTATTTGAGCAAAAGAAACACAATTTTGAGACCGTTATTGTCAGATTTCATTAGAGATTTCAAATATGAAATTTAATCGTAAGCTTGGTAAACAGTTTTGGAGAATTTGATGTTTCCCCATTCAAAGAGATAGGAGGTGCACTTGCATGCCCGAGAGGCATTTCCTAATGATGTTCCTGTTTTTTGGTGTCACTTTCATTAACATTGATAAATAAACATTAAAAATCTAAAAAAAAAAAAGAAGTGCCAAATATGTGGCCTATAAACAATTTATATTATGGGGGAGGGGTCAAGCAACACAAGCAAGCAACGCGCAAACTGCGCAAGAGTTATGCCGGTGAACGTCAGTTAATTCACCACAGGGAAAGTGAAAGTAAAAAACTGAGCTTTCTAACACTGCATTAACGGCGCATATTCTCTGAGACAACGAATGGGTTTTAATGTTTTTGAATCATCGCTCCGGCCGGGACACGGCAGCACAGTATGGTAAGGGGCGAAACATTTCTATACACAAAATAATGTTATTTTTAGCAACATCATATGACCCCTTTAAAACATTTTCAATGAGGAGTAAGCTAATAACCTAAACTTTCATTTTCCTCACAGCATGTCATTGCGGTGATGTGCTATGAAATTATTGCGAGGCAATTATAACTGTCTTAAATTATTCCCTTAATATTTCTCTTGTGGCCCGTATAGTGAAAAACATGAGAAGAATTGTTTTTGAAAATCGGTGCACGAAATAAAGCTGCTTTTAATTTGAGGACAGCAGTGTTAATAATTTTAATTATAGGTCTATAACTCTTTGTATAAATTAATAGACCTGTTAAAAAAACTTTTTAAAGGGGTCATATGATGCAATTTCAAATTTTCCTTTCTCTAGCTTCTGTGTTCCACAGAGGACGTCACAGCGCGTCATGCGGTGGGGCAATAATTTCATGTAATTTAATTTAAGAGTAACCTAATAATAATAAGAGGCCTAATAATCATAAGAATGTAGCAGGCCTACATTCATTAAAAATGCTAAATCCTCTTAATATTGCCAATTTTTGATGCTTTTGACAATATCTCTGGCTATCATCGACACGTGATACGATGCATCTCAGCACGAGGAGGTTATCGCGGGGCCCCCGCCTCCCCGCAGTGCGTGCCCGTCTGCTATGCCACTGTGTTGAAATAGTTGTTTGAATTGTCGGCACTTTATCTATTGTAAAAAATGGTTAGAATTTACCATGTTTTCCTGCCAGTTGGCATTGAGAGTGACTGACACTTGATGGTCAGGAAAAAAAATTACTAAATAAATATGTGTAAAAAAGTAAATAAAAAGAAAATAAAACAATGAAAAAAGAAAAAAATCCCTACTTTCTCTCTTTTCTACGTGCATTCATAAATTGTATTCATTTGTAAGTGTCATATTTGGCAGGTGGCATTAGAAGTTATATTATTAATATTATCATATGAGAAGTTTAATACCACAGAAAAAAATAAAAATTTGCCGTTTTCGAAGCTGCTGTACATAAAAAAAAACAAGGTGGCTGAATTTGCATGCTATTTAGATAGCTGAAGCTTATAGACGTTCATTACTTTCACTCAATTTAATTAGTTTTTAAGCCCCCAGGTTAATTCAATGCGAAACTAAACGCAAACAGCGTTGTCGCGCAGCCTACCTCTCTCATTCGGCATTAATCCAGTTAAATGTGTCCATATTTGCGATGTATTTGAATGCTAAACTATTATTTATTATGTAAACCAGGCTTATAACGCACTTAAAAAAACATCCTCGTCACATGAGCAAATGTGTCTTTGGCCCGAGCTCAGGCTGAACGGCACCGATTGTAGCTACTACGCAGTACGCACTATTTAAATTAACCAGTGTATCTATG
>NW_015557092.1:11026-11362 GCF_001515605.1 Sinocyclocheilus anshuiensis | reverse complement strand
CTCTTGGTGCATAAAGAAGATCTGTAAAGTTGCAAAGACTAAAGTCTCAAATCCAAAGAGATATTCTTTATAAAATTAAGAGTCAGCCACACCTACCTAAAACGGCTTGTTCTTACAAGCCCCCACATGTCTACGTCACGATGTGGAAAGATTTGCATTACACCGCCCAAATGTTCACACAAAGAAAGAAGGTATAACTTTTATTCTCGCTGTAGTTTTGTTGTTGCCGCCACCGCCATGTCGTGAAGGTGCTGTGTGCTTCGTAGTGAAAGCAAAACTACTTTGTTTGGCCTTCCAAAAGAGGACGATATCCGCTTTGTCATGCCTAGAGCTGAT
>NW_015557092.1:9333-11016 GCF_001515605.1 Sinocyclocheilus anshuiensis | reverse complement strand
TGCACTTTATCTATTGTAAAAAATGGTTAGAATTTACCATGTTTTCCTGCCAGTTGGCATTGAGAGTGACTGACACTTGATGGTCAGAAAAAATTACTAAATAGTGTAATAAAATAAAATAAAACAATGAAAAAAATCCCTACTTACTTTTCTATGTGCGCTCATAAATTGTATTAATTTGTAAGTGTCATATTTGGCAGTTGGCATTAGAAGTTATATTACTAATTTGTGAAGTTTAATACGTTTAAGTGGCATATGAGAAGTTTAATACCACAGAAAAAAATAAAAATTTGCCGTTTTCGAAGCTGCTGTACATAAAAAAAAACAAGGTGGCTGAATTTGCATGCTATTTAGATAGCTGAAGCTTATAGACGTTCATTACTTTCACTCAATTTAATTAGTTTTTTAGCACCCCCTCTGAACTGTTAAGCCCCCCCTTAGCACCCCTAACAAAAAAATCCTGGAGCCGCCACTGGCTGCCGAGTGAAATGACTTGCCTTGACCATACGTGCTCTTTTCCCGGATGCGTCCTGGCCAGGATTTCCATATTGCCTAAAATATCCAGGTTTTGGCTTTGTTTTCTAGTTGTTGTTTTTTAAGTAAAATAACAAAGTACTCTTTTTAAAAACTACTCCGAGTACTAGTTACTTTTTAGCCATTAATATTTAATGTATTGTCAAAAAAAAACACTCAATGGAGAAAATAGAATATAGCAATACAAACATAACCTTGCTTTCCATAACTTAAAAACACTTAAAGCAAATAAAAATATCTACATATATACATCCATCTAAATACATTCAGCCTTTGATTGGTTATCTCGATTTTGTTTCTCGATATTGTATCTTAATCAAATTTAAGAAACACTATCGAGTCACATCAAAACTCCATGAAGCACAACAAGTGTATTGGATTGGAATATTTGTTTAAAGAGAAAACACACCAGGACATTTGATTGCACAGCATATTTTGACATTATTGATACTGCTTACAATCATAACGCAATAGACAGGTCTACGGAAAATACATATTATTTATCAATTAATACTTTATTTAAAGGGTTAATTAAACTGGTGGTTCTAGCTCAAACAAAAGCAAGAGCACCCTCAGTTGAAGTTGTAATAATAACATTAATTGGTGAAATAGATCTGGCATATGATCCCCGGACAGCACACGTACGTCTGGCCGACGTCGGCCCAAGAGTGAAACGTCGGCCTCATTATCTAAACATCTAATAAGCGTCGGCCAGGCATAGGCCGATATAATTCGGTCAGTGCTCTGTTTCTCAGCTCATCAAGCGTCGGCTCTGAGTCGGCTCACGACCGGAGGCCGATGCCGCGCTTTTCTGTTTGCTGGAGCCCATTATTCGTATCTTATATAGCAACCTACAGAGAGAAGAGATTCATCCCGCGACATCTGGGGCTTTCAGGTAAGATTTCACTTGAGCTAAATTAGAAAAAAATACCATTTGGTTAATTCTGTGACACTTCAAAGGTAACGTTACTAGTAGGCACTCGGTGTGCTACAGCACAGGTGAAGAGACTGGGGCTCATTTCCAACTAACGTTAACTTGTTTAGCTAACGGTCAAGATAACTTAGCGATTTTTAAAATGATTGTTAGCGCCTTAATGTATTTCCAGCAATTTTTCGGAGGGAAAATGTTATTAAAGCGAAGTCCTAACT
>NW_015557092.1:5335-7422 GCF_001515605.1 Sinocyclocheilus anshuiensis | reverse complement strand
ACCGGATCAGCTTTCACCGTGGACGAAGCGGAGTCCAGCCTGGGGTCGTCACATGTGGTTGCCGCAAGCCCCGCCCGCCGCTCCTTCGTTAAATACACCGGCCGCGCCGTTCTCAAGCCCGCCCACCACTGCTCACTCTAGCCGCTGGCCTCCGCTCACTCAAGCCCACCGTGTGTTTCGTTGTGAAAGCGAAACGATCCGTGCTGGTCGCTGAGGAAATACATCAACTTCGCGCTGTGGATCACCGGATCAGCTTTCACCGTGGACGAAGTGGAGTCAAGCCCAGGGTCGTCACATGTGGTTGCCGCAAGCCCCGCCCGCCGCTCCTTCGTCAAATACGCTGGCCGCGCCGTTCTCAAGCCCGCCCACCACTGCTCACTCTAGCTGCCGGCCTCCGCTCACTCAAGCCCACCGTGTGTTTCGTTGTTTAATACGTTTAAGTGGCATATGAGAAGTTTAATACCACAGAAAAAAATAAAAATTTGCCGTTTTCGAAGCTGCTGTACATAAAAAAAAACAAGGTGGCTGAATTTGCATGCTATTTAGATAGCTGAAGCTTATAGACGTTCATTACTTTCACTCAATTTAATTAGTTTTTAGCACCCCCTATGAACTGTTAAGCCCCTCCTTAGCACCCCTAACAAAAAAATCCTGGAGCCGCCACTGGCTGCCGAGTGAAATGACTTGCCTTGACCATACGTGCTCTTTTCCCGGATGCGTCCTGGCCAGGATTTCCATATTGCCTAAAATATCCAGGTTTTGGCTTTGTTTTCTAGTTGTTGTTTTTTAAGTAAAATAACAAAGTACTCTTTTTAAAAACTACTCCGAGTACTAGTTACTTTTTAGCCATTAATATTTAATGTATTGTCAAAAAAAAACACTCAATGGAGAAAATAGAATATAGCAATACAAACATAACCTTGCTTTCCATAACTTAAAAACACTTAAAGCAAATAAAAATATCTACATATATACATCCATCTAAATACATTCAGCCTTTGATTGGTTATCTCGATTTTGTTTCTCGATATTGTATCTTAATCAAATTTAAGAAACACTATCGAGTCACATCAAAACTCCATGAAGCACAACAAGTGTATTGGATTGGAATATTTGTTTAAAGAGAAAACACACCAGGACATTTGATTGCACAGCATATTTTGACATTATTGATACTGCTTACAATCATAACGCAATAGACAGGTCTACGGAAAATACATATTATTTATAAATTAATACTTTATTTAAAGGGTTAATTAAACTGGTGGTTCTAGCTCAAACAAAAGCAAGAGCACCCTCAGTTGAAG
This sequence comes from Sinocyclocheilus anshuiensis, assembly GCF_001515605.1. Lineage (NCBI taxonomy): Eukaryota > Metazoa > Chordata > Actinopteri > Cypriniformes > Cyprinidae > Sinocyclocheilus > Sinocyclocheilus anshuiensis. The sequence continues at coordinate 6,115 of NW_015557092.1, read as the reverse complement.
TTGTAATAATAACATTAATTGGTGAAATAGATCTGGCATATGATCCCCGGACAGCACACGTACGTCTGGCCGACGTCGGCCCAAGAGTGAAACGGCGGCCTCATTATCTAAAACATCGAACAAGCGTCGGCCAGGCATAGGCCGATATAATTCGGTCAGTGCTCTGTTTCTCAGCTCATCAAGCGTCGGCTCTGAGTCGGCTCACGACCGGAGGCCGATGCCGCGCTTTTCTGTTTGCTGGAGCCCATTATTCGTATCTTATATAGCAACCTACAGAGAGAAGAGATTCATCCCGCGACATCTGGGGCTTTCAGGTAAGATTTCACTTGAGCTAAATTAGAAAAAAATACCATTTGGTTAATTCTGTGACACTTCAAAGGTAACGTTACTAGTAGGCACTCGGTGTGCTACAGCACAGGTGAAGAGACTGGGGCTCATTTCCAACTAACGTTAACTTGTTTAGCTAACGGTCACGGTAACTTAGCGATTTTTAAAATTATTGTTAGCGCCTTAATGTATTTCCAGCAATTTTTCGGAGGGAAAATGTTATTAAAGCGAAGTCCTAACTGCTTTTCCGCCGTGTTTTTCACTGTTGTAGGCTAACGTTACCAGAAAGAATCCGTTTCTACGGTGAGCTATTGTTTCTGTTGCTTTTCAACTACAAAACTGAGCTTAAATTAATTATTGAATAATAATTGTTTGAGACTGTAAATTATTAATGTAATTTTTTAACTCTAGATGTTTATTTGTGTAAATGCTGTGTGTGCGTTGAGCTCTGCA
>NW_015557092.1:3542-5315 GCF_001515605.1 Sinocyclocheilus anshuiensis | reverse complement strand
CTTATGTACACTTCCACGAATATTACCCTGCGTATGCAAATCTTTTTGACGTCATTCTACCTTCATATATGTCTGCTGATTTCTTGAACGCAATGGCCAATCAGAGGTGTTCAAGTTAGAATCCACTCCCCGCGAGACAAGACACTACATGACATGACACAAGCTTGCACTGTGCGCAACTCTAAAGATCGTGCTGGATGAGCACAGCGATGTGTTCAGTTTAGAATTGAGTGACCGTTATCCAACTGAATTATTTTTTCTGTTAAAAAGCAAAACAACAGTGGAGGCGATGCTGTGGTGGGCACCGTAATGTAATGTACATGTAGCGGTGGCATCTATGCTAATTTCGACCGCAGACTCCGTCATGGCGAAATCACGATTCAGAAGCTTTTAACTTGAGAAATATCATTACATTTTAATATTGCGAGATCACGTCACAACCCTAACCGTGCGTTCACACCGCCGTCGAGAGCGTCAAAGTGGCCGGAAGTCATTCATTTTCAACGAGAGCCAGCGGCGAGCAGCAGCACGGCGCGTCTTGGACGTTGAGGCCGTCGAGGAGAGTTGAAATCAGGTCAACTTTAAGGTAATGAGCTATGATGCGGTTCGGCGGCAACTAATCAGAACGTAGAAGTCCACCGCTTGAGAGGATTCCAGAGAACGCAGCCCTGTAAACTTTGGCTCCGACCACATTAGTTCCCAAGCAAAATGGAGGAGAGGTTGATTATTGCTGTGGCGGGTTTCCCAATAATCTACGACGTGTACCTGTTTGCATACAGGGACATAAATAAAACAAATGATGCGTGGACCAACGTGTCTGAGATTGTTGGTGTTCCTGGTGAGTTGCTGATGCATGTGTATTATTGTTATATATTTTCTGAAAATAAGCAGAAATTTCATGCTAACTTTAGCGCCAGAGCATGCAAAATAGTGTTACTGCTGCAGAATATTTCTGACTTAAAGGGGTCATATGACGTTGCTAAATATAACGTTATTTTGTGTATTTGGTGTAATGCAATGTGTTTATGCGGTTTAAGGTTCAAAAAACATTATTTTCCATATAATGTACATTATTGTTTCTCCTCTATGCCCCGCCTTTCTGAAACGCGTCGATTTTTACAAAGCTCATCGTCTGAAAAGCGTGGTGTGCTCTGATTGGCCAACTATCCAGTGCATTGTGATTGGCCAAATGCCTCAAGCATGTGACGGAAATGTTAGGGCCCTTAACATACTGTGATGCCGTCTCCCAGCAGGACGAGACAAAACCAATAAAACCCATTACAAATGAGGCACTTGTTGCATCCAGTGGGGACATAATTACTGATTATAATGCCTTATACTGTCTTTTTACGCGTTGAGTTGCGTATCGTGCTGCGTAAACTTAAAAGCATGTCTGCATTTGTGATCGTAGAAACAACAAACAACAAGCGCTACTCTACACTGCTCAAAACTCTCAGGAAACAGTCCTCATCCTCCATAAAATGCGCAGCACACATCTGAATATTTGGGTTGAACTGTTCTGGAACAGTGTTGTAAATACAACTTAACCACTGATTTCTAGTTGTGTGCTCTTTTGGAAGGCCAAACAAAGTAGTTTCGCTTTCACAACGAAACACACAGCATCTCCACGACATGGCAGTGGCGGCAACAGCAATAATTAAAGTTATGCCTTCTTTCTTTGCGTGAACATTTGGGCAGCGGTATGCAAATCTTCCCACATAGTGAGGTAGATATGTGGGGGCGTGTTAGAATGAGCCGTTTTAGGTAGGCGTG
>NW_015557092.1:748-3489 GCF_001515605.1 Sinocyclocheilus anshuiensis | reverse complement strand
TCTTTATGCACCAAGAGCTTGTAACACTCCAAAGAGAAAGGAAAAATTGAAATCACATCATATGACCCCTTTAACTCATATTGGATTAAACGAAAAATAGGTGTTGTAGAGAGCTGCGGCAATTTTAAAGGATAAAGTATTTAAAGGAGCCGCAAAGGAAACAAGCATGTTGATTGTAATATCTAACCGTGCGTTCACACATCCAGCGAGAGCGTAAAAATTCGCTCTGGCCGCCCTGCCACCAACGCTGTAGAAAGATTTGTTGATGCTCTGACGCTCGAATGCTTGGTCTTGTATTTAAAGGGGCAGCAATGCAAACAAGCGTGTTGATCTTGTGCAGACTGACCACAAGTAGGGTATAAGTTAACCTCATTAAATATTTTAAATGTGAAAATAAGAAAATGATCGATGGAAAGAACTTAATTATAGTTACATGTTTGCTAACGAAATAAACCAATAAAAACCATATGTGTGGTGTGTTTTTGTATTCATGGTTAAGTGCTAGCCTAATTTCAACATGCAGTTTATAGGAGACATTAACTAGCTTTGGTCTTTAATTAACATTAACATTAATTTGTGCGCAGCCTACATTACAAACTGTCCTGTTTGAAGTGTAGCCTAAATGTAATTGGTCAGATCGGTGTTGTTTTGAGCCAATGAATTGCATTCCCGCTGAAAAACAAGCGTTCTAGTGTGAAAATGCTTGGGAACTAATGTGGTCGGAACCAAGTTTACAGGACTGCGTTCTCTGGAATCCTCTCAAGCTGAGGACTTCTACGCTCCGATTGGTTGCCGCCCAACCGCGTCATAGCTCATTACCATAAAGTTGACCTGACTTCAACTCTCCTTGATGCCCACACCGTCCAAGACACACCGCGCCGTTCCGCTGCCGCCGGCTCACATTGAAAATGAATGACTTCCGGCCACTTTGATGCTCTCGACGGCAGCGGTGTGAATGCACGGTAAGGCGTACTCAACGAATTGTGATTTTAAACATAGCAAAGTAGAATACTTTGATTAATTTGTACTTAAGTAAAAATATAAAATTACAGACTTAAACATATACTCATGAGTACAAGTCCTGAAAAAAAAAACTACTAAATCACAGTAACGTGAGTAATTGTAATTCGTTACCTCTACCACTGAAACTCCGCCCTTTTATGACACTTACCAGGAAAAGACTTTCCTGGTAAGTGTCATAAAAGGGCGGAGTTTCGTGATGTCATCACAGTAACCTGAGGTTTGACCTGATGATTTACCAGCAATACATATATGAAGAGTTCATTTGCAAAAACAGATAACTCCGTTTTTAACAATTTTTAAAAAATCATGTTTTTTTCATTGTGCATTCCAATTAATCTCAATCAAACTGCAGTTGGGTTATTTTGATTGTTAAAAAAATAACAAAAAAAATACAGCTAACTAACACAATAAAAATAAAAACATGATAACATAAAAAGTTATAAAGTAAACTCTTCATATGTTAAGATGATGCTGATGCTAATAATGACACAGACAGTGCTGGGTAGATTACTTACAAATTTTAGTCCATTACTGATTCCAAATTGAAAGACAAAAATTTATAATAAATTAATAAAATATGAATAATTTATTGCTATTGTGTAAATAATAGCCTATGTAATCATGTAGGCTAATCAATAAAAAGGTAACTGTAGTTTGATACAAGTATTTCAAAAGTAATATAATCTAATTACAATTACTTAATGTTTGCAATCTGATTAGTGATCCAGATTACATGTAGCCTAATCAGTTACTACCAGACTGCGTTTCCCAAAAGCATCGTAAGATTAAGTACATCGTAGACACATTGAAACCAATGGAGCTACGATCAATTTAGGATTACAATGCTTTTGGGAAACGCAGCCCAGCACTGGACAAAGATGAAATAGTGTTGCTCTTAGGTTAAAGAGCTCATTCGTGTGTCAGATTAGACTTGAGAATTTTTAATTCCACTCTGGAAATAAACACTGAATATAAAATTCAAGATGGTCTTTTGTAACTTTTATGTCTTTATAGGGCTTCAGTCATTAAGCCAAAGTTTATACTAATTAAAAATACATTGTAAAATATGTTGTTCTAGCTGTTTCTGATGTATTACACGTGTTCGCGCTATTTCCACAACAGAACAACCCAGGTGAAAAATAAATATATTTAAATTGTGCTTTTTCAGACATACTTACTATATTTAAATTATACTATACTAAGTGCATATTAAATGTATTATCTTGAAACAACTTTAAGTATATTAAGTGTATTTCAAGATATGTTTAAGTTGGATTTTAATCTATTTGTAATATATTTAATATATTGAAATTGTGTTAAAATGGAACCACTTTAAGTATATTTAGTGCAATTTAAGTGTATTTCTTAAAATACATTTAAAATGTCCTTTTAATACTTCATGAACTACAGTTAGAGTATATTTGAAGCATCGTTTTAATGTACTTCAAGTACATTTCAATTGTATTTCAGCTCATTGGAAATGCATTAGCATTACACTACTAGTATATTATAAAGCTGCATTTTTCAGTATACACACACACGTACACACTTTGATATCTAGAAAACTTTAATGTATATATTGTTGTGTACATTACAAATATTCATAAAGTACACTAAAAAAGGACAGCAGCATATATACTTTGGTGAAAAACAAAACAAAACATACTATTAAATGCATTAAAAATGCACTTGAAATACAAGTATGTTTATAATATATT
>NW_015557092.1:0-216 GCF_001515605.1 Sinocyclocheilus anshuiensis | reverse complement strand
ATGATGGCAGGATGTGGCGAAGGGATGGTGATGGGAGGATGACGATGATGCCCTGGCAGCTTAGATGGTGTTTGGCACATGGCACAGACCCAGAGCATCCCAGTGCTGACAACACATGGCAGAATCGAGGGAGCGAGGAGCCAAGATGTAGATGGTGTGGCTGGCAACATATGGGGGCCGACCGATGGAGACAGAGCTGGTGGATCCGAAGGTGCA
>NW_015557091.1:5405763-5413328 GCF_001515605.1 Sinocyclocheilus anshuiensis | reverse complement strand
AAAAGAAGTACAGTTTGAATGGTTATTTTTCAAAAATTGCATTTTAATTTTAAAGCAGATTAAACAAAGCAATTAAACATCAACTGACATTTACATAAGCTAAAGAGGATCTAATAGTTTTTTTTTTTTGCTTAAATAAACATGCATAATATATATTCTCTTTTTAATAGATAGATTGATTAATATATACAGTAGATAGATTTGCAGCATCCTCTAGGCCTCCATTTTCTCAGTCCACTATCTCCTTCAGACCTGGAGGAAAGATTATCATGTTATGAGATTTTTTAATCAGTACATAAGCATCATATTAACATGTCATATATTAATATTAGAGTTGTACCTTTCAGACGGTTTTTTAATCCAGAGCGCTTTTGGATCAGAGCAGAACTTTTCCTTCTCTGTGTAGAATCTGCAGGAGATAAATAAACATGAAATGAAATGAACACAAAATCTTGCATATTAAGTTCTGTGAAATAACACTGTGTAGAGAGAGCTTACATTATAGCATCCACACATGGACTCAGAGCATTCTGATTCTTGTACCCAATTAGTTTAATTGTAGCAGGGATTCTTCCTTTTGACACCTCTTTACAGCAGCTCACTCCAACACGAGTGGGACGACGATCTGAAAGAGAGATTGAAATTGAAATCTCCACTGTATTTATATTGTGTGCATACAGTATATGTGTGAAAATGAGATGATCGTGATCTTGATAAGGGCTCCATCAAAGAAAACAAACTGTGCTACAGCTAAATGCAATATATAGTAATGGATTCACCGTCATTAAAAGGATCGTCCACACAAAATGGAAATTCTGTCATCATTTACTCACCCTCATGTCTTTCCAAACCTGTATGTATTTATTTATTTATTATATAAGATATTGAAGAATTTTTGTACACTCTCAGAAAACATCAGAGCTAATTTCCAGCACAGCTGCATGATGTTGGTGTAAATTCAGATAACCACAAGAAGAAGATGTTTGCAGGCTAGCTTCTGTTTTGAAGATGCTACTGTATCTAGACTAGGTCTTTTTATATGGTATTTTTCAAGACAGGATATTCACTTCCTTTACATCTCTAACCAGTAAGAGGTAGCTTGCTGACCCCATGTGACAAAAGTCAAATTCATGATCACAGCAATATTATATCCTGAAGATTTAGGGCTCTTCCTAAGGTTTCTTATTATCAGGAGCACATGAAGAGACAGTGACACTGACTTTGATATTGAAATATTGTGCGCTGCATGTTTAGTTACTTACAGTTGCCTTGTGCACCAGTGAAACATCCCATGAGGGTGATCAGAACAGCAATGGTGATCAATCTAGAAGTCCAGGCCATGGCTCTTGGTATCCAGATCAAAGGTAATTTGGTGTTGGTCAGTTAGTCGGTGTTGATTATGTGGGCGACTTATTATGTGGAGGTCTTTTAAGAGATACAGTGCAGTTAAGTAGCAGACAGATGGAAGTAATGCGTCACAAACTTACCACCACCCTTTTGAAACCATTGCATCAAGTTATCATCGAAGCATTCACACCTCTCACCCACAATACAGTCAGTTTTACCCATCAGCATAATTTATGAGAAACTAATACCCCCCCAGTAAGAAAATGCAAAACAGACCACAATACATGAAATGAGTTTAGGGGTTAAGTGATTTTAGCTGAAAACGTAACTTAAGTTGAAGTGTTGAGTTTCTGATTTGGATGTAATTGGATGTTCTTTACCTTAATACATTTTTTTTAAATAAAAAAAGCTTTTATATTTACATTTTAACTGGGTGTTTCTTCAGCTGTGAGCACTTTTGGTTCTGTGGATTTTTTATTTTATTTTTTTTCCTGAAAAACATTTCAACCACATTCTTATTTTCACATTTCTCATTATGTATTATGTTTAATATCATTCTATTACCATCATAATTCTCAAATTATGATGGTAAAAATGAAATTTTAATCAGTCTTGGAATAAACTGGCCAACTGCTTTTTCTTTTTAAGTTTAGTTACAGTCCAGGATGTTACAGTAAAATATATAATTTTAATGTTTATGGACATTTTCTTTAACCATAAAATACAACACACTGCAATGCGTAATTCAAAATGTGGGGAAAACACCTGTGAAAAATCAATACAGAATATTACCTCATATTAACACTGTACATTGAACCTTATTTCATTTAATGTACACATAATAGACATTTGAAAAAGTATAATTAATAAATGAGCACATAATTAAACATTTACGGACAGTTTTAATATCACCCTCATACACTGTAAGGGAAATAATTAAAAAAAAGGTAATTTGTTGAATAAAAATCAACCCCTGGGCCATAAAAGTGCCTGGAGTTGAAGGGACATTCAACTATTGTGTTTTTAATATCTAATGTGGTTTTTGATGATTTTTTGGTATTGACATTAATTAAATGAATATATGGAAAAAAGAAAAATCCAAAAGGTCAGCACTCAAGTTCATACTGTACCAACTTACTCATTCTACAGTACGTAACATTTGTTTATGGAGGAAATGTACAAAATCAATAGCACAAATAACAAAAAATAGTGCATAGCCAGCAACCAGCCACAAAGAAAAGAATAAAAATGCTAAAGAGAAAAGATGTCTTCAGGTTTGAGGAAGGACCTCGTGCACACATTTGGAAACATCAACCGCAAGCAAAACCAGTAGATGCTGATCAGAGTTTATTCGTAGTTTCAGATTGCAGTTGTTCATTTGCATCATCAAATAAAGAAAAAAAAATTCCAGGTTTGTTCTCACACAAATCAGTCTAAAATTCACTCAGACTTGCGTCAGCCTTCTTGACACATGAGTTAATGACACAAGTCCAGCAACAAACATGAAATTGTCCAGCCATGTTCCTTCCTGTTTCATGGGAGTATAAATAAGAGGTAATACAAAAGCCAAATTCCCTTAATCATCCATCAGAATGAGTAAAACCAGAGAATATAGTTCAGGGGCCGTATGTACAGTATAAAGCCGCTCAGAGTAAAAATGTACTCTTAAGTGTGTCAAAACTCTAAGAATGATGTAATTTTACTCTTATTCTTAGACTTAAGACCTAATTGTCTCAGCTCCTAATTTATTTAAAAGAAATGGAGAGGTCTTAAGGTCAAAGGAGGCCGTACAAATATATAAGAATATTTAGTTGTTTCAGTTTGTTATTTTCCCAATAAATGACTATACAACCTTGCCTAAATCATGCAGAAAATGAGTGGTTTGAACAGAAGAACAGAGGCAACAACATGGACCTGGAGAGATTCTGTATGGAAGAATGGTCTCCAAAATCTTTTTAGGCATTTCCAAACTAATCTGGCAGTATGGAAGAAGACTCAGAGCTGTTATCTTGGCAAATGGAGGTTGCAAATAGGATTCAGTAAAAAGGGGCCAATAATTATGCCCACGATGTGTTGAAAAAAAAAAAGGATTTCATAATGAGCCCCCCTCCCCCATTTGTTTTTAATGAAAGGTTAGATTTTTTGTGAATTGTTTTAATTAAAGACCAATTAAAGATTATTTTCACAGCCTTCTTTGCTTTTTTTTTTTAAGTGAAGTTTCAGCTCAAAATACTCCACAGATCATTTATTATAATATATTGAAAATGCCTATTTTGAGTGGAAGCAGAAACAGGCTGTTTTTCAGGCCTGTCTCTTTACATTTAAATGAGCTGCTGCCCCCCCCCCCCCCTTTTCCAGAATAGAGCTGCGCCATTACAGCTAGGACCTGCTAAAAACATCTGTTTTGGTTCTGATTATCATGTTTATCGCGCTGGAATCATGCGTTTTAAACCATATGAGTTTAAATTTCTGATAAACGGTTTTCTGAGCGCACACATCCGAAGCACACGGACAGAAAGCGGCTGTCACAGCATGTGCGTACTAAACTAAGTTCTCATTCACACACAAGTTTACTTTAAAAACACACATGAGTTACAAAAACAGTCGATTATGTCTGTGAAGGTAAACAGCTGGGAAATAAATCGCATGTTTATTTTAGATCTGTGTGGCAGCAGCAATATACAGTAAATAAATCAATAAATCCACTGCTCTCTTGTCTACTTTGAGGCTGGGACTGTAGTGTTCTGTGCTTGTCTGTGCAGCCAAAGGCAGAACAGTTAGCTTTGTTTTGCTCAAACCTTCGCCATTGCATTAGAACTGGTACACCGTTGTCGCTTGTGAAATCAAAATGACCGCGCTGTGGGTGGAAACTTACAGATTAAGGGGCGGTAATATTATAATGAGATCCCTTTGCCACTTCACCAAGGGAGCGAAATCTGACGCGCTTGTTTTTTCAGATGCTTGCAGAAAAAGGCGTACCAAAACAAAGGTACTGAGTTAATCTTTTTCACATTTCCTTGGTTGGTAGATGCACCGGGGACCTGATTATAGCACTTAAAACCTGGAAAAGTCAGATTTTCATGATTTGTCACCTTTAATTAACTTTTTCAACTTAATTATTTTCTTAATTTCTGACTAATTAATTTATGAATTTAATGGACATGGTGGTGATTGCTTACAAATCAGATTTGTCTGAGATCAGTTCTCACAGCATTAGACTAAACATTTCCTACATAAGAAAATTCTTAGACATGCCTGACTGTTATTAGTCTGGAGGAAGATGATGCACAATTCCCATCATTAGAGTGTTATAGAGAAACGGAACATATGACTGATGTTGTTTCATCAGACAGTCATAGGGTGTGAGTGTGTGTGTGTGTGTGTGTGTGTGTGTGTGTGTGTGTGAGTGTGAGTGTGTGTGTGTTCATCTCATCTCTACTGTGACCTCTAGGTTAAATCAGTGTGAGAATACATGTGAAACGCATTCTACCCACAAAGACCCTCCTTAGATGTTCTGATGGTTTCAAATAATTTTGTAAGATGTCACTAACCTCTCCTCATTCCTGTAGGCCTCAGGCCTTTAATCAAAGGTTAAGACAGTCACAGGAGAAATTCAGAAATAAACTTATATTAGTTATATTCTATTAAATTGGTTTTTAGAAAAATCTGATTCCAGAAGACCAATATTTAGTAAAGTGTTTATTAAAGTTTCTCTTTGTTTAAATACATATTGCATCCAATAAACATTAAGCACTTTAACTGATGTTTGTCATAAGTTAGAGAAATAATATTATATAAGTCATAATAGGAAGTTGAATTACTGAAATAAATGAACTTTTCCATGACATTCTAATTTATTGAGATGCACCTGTACTCTGTTAAATTAAAAACAAATATATAAAACAAACAAAAAACAGTACTTATAGCAAATGCATAATACATTCAATTCTAAAAAGAAAATAAAGAATTATAAATTAAGCATTATAAATAAAACTAGAACATCAATATTTGAAAAATAAATAAAAGACAAAGGGATAACCATACTTAGACTGCACAGCAGCTAAGTGTGAAAGCGAACCGCAGATTGTTTCCTTTGTGCAATACGTTCAACATATTTTTCCAGCGTAGAAGAGCCGTGTGTATTTACGGTTTAGAGCAGAATTGTGTAGTACAGTGTAGCTTGTCTGGCTAACGGATGGAAAAGAAGCCTTGCTGGTGTGGCTAGTGATGACCAAATTCTGGTTGAAGTTCACAGATGTTTGGTCCCCATGTCTGTATCTTCAGATTTAGTATAATCTTTACATATCACACCATTCTGTTGAATTAGAACAGAAGAAAAACAGGTTAGGAAGCAGCCCTTTATATGTATATATATATATATACCAATTTACAATACACTGTGTTTGTATAAACCATGCAGAGGTTGTCATATTTTATTCAGTTCAACTATTCTGCATTACTCCTTACATACTGTTATCATAATCTGTAAACTCTAACCTTTCGTAGACGTGTTTTCCTTTTACTGAGCCATGGAGCCTTAGGATCAATGCAGTGCAACCAGTTATTTTTATCAACAAACCTGTAAAGATGAAAGGGTGAAATGCATTTAGACTGCATATATTGACAAAATATATGTAATAAAATGCCTTTTGACAAAGAAGAGAGTTGACATGCAGGTGATTTTTAAATTTTTTTTTAAATGGACTGACTTACACTGTAGATGCAAGACATTTGCGTGTTGCTGGAAGGATGTAACAACTTGTGATTTTGATCAATGGTTCTTTATCAGTGAGCATCTCCTCCTTGCAGCAGGTTGGCCTTTTAGGGTCATGAGAGATCACTGCAAGCAGACAGAAAAACATCCATAAATAAAAGTTTTTCCCATTTTAGGTTGATTTCAGAAGCTCTCAAAGTGTAACAGTGCAAATAAAGCAAAATTGCATAAGCTATTAAGACTTGTTTTGAGAGAATATATCTCAAGCAGAGTATTCTTAATCCATTGGCCAATACTTTCTTTCTTGTTTTAAGCATAATCTATAAGAATGTAATTAGGTTTATGGTTGAAAACATTTCCCCCCCCAATATTATAAGAATTTATTTATTTTTTAATTAAATTGAACAATTTTTCTTAAGTATTGAGTGCAAATGTCAATTTGTGTGCGGTAGTGCATATAGTCGAAGGACACTCACCTCCTGATGTAAAAGCACACAGGAATATAACCAAAGAAAACAAACAGATCATTTGTTGAGATGCTGAGGACAGGTGCATGTTTCCTGAGGGATCCTGTGTGCTATCAGATTCCACAAACCGTTTGCTGCTCTTGGGCCGCTATTGCTTTTTATGTCCTCAGAAAAGGGAAGTATTGTCTTTGTTCATGCTTCATAATGGAATAACTTACGCCATGATTAATCACTCTGCAACATGACATGCACAGAGTTATTGAGGTTACTTCTAAAAGATGAACATTTACAGTTATCCAAGTTGTTGCTTCACAGAGATATTAGCTAAATGATGTAATTATTTGATATGATAATTCAAGGATGACAGGAGAGTATCGTCATGTGTAGGGTTTCTGTGAAATTTGTCATTGGACTAGTGTCAAATCTGGACACATGAAGGGTAAAAAATACAGGACTGAATAATAATCTTGTCACGCTAGTCTGATGATGATGATGCTCTGTCAGTGTTCTTTAATTTTGCTAGAAGGAGTTAATCAGGACAAAACATTGGGAATTAAATAACCGTGTCACAACAGATCAGCACTGTCGACAAGTGTATTATTGCATTAGTCAAGTCAAGTCAAGTCTGCTTTATTGTCAATTCTTCCACATGTACAGCACATACACACAGAGAATTGAAATTGCGTTACTCTCAGACCCTTGGTGCATACAGATAACACTAACAGTAGAACATAAATACAGATATACAGATTAAGTATAACATACAACTATACAAATATACAAATAAGGTAAAATGTAAAAAAATATATAAAAAAAAATATATAAAGCAGCACACGGCACATGGCAGATAGAGTGCAAACCAGTGAAGTAACAACAGTGCAGATATAATGATTTGTAGTGCAAAAAGAGCTTATTTAGACTGGTTAAAGTGACCGTGTGTGTGTATTTGGGAGGGGGGAGTGGGAGAAGAGAAAAAGAGCTTATTTAGACTGATTAAAGTGACTGTGTGTGTGTATTTGGGAGGGGGGAGTGGGAGA
>NW_015557091.1:5399769-5405044 GCF_001515605.1 Sinocyclocheilus anshuiensis | reverse complement strand
TCTGAAGGCAGCGTTCCGCGTCTTCAGGAGTCCGTAGACCTCCCCTGTTAGCCACGGCTTCTGGTTGGCCCGGACAGACATTATATGATTAAATAAGTAACACATTTTAATTAAATAATTCATGCAGTTAGGATATAAGTGTAAGAGTGAAAAGTGAAACCATTAACAATTTAACTGCACAGAAGCTTGTGTGAAAACAAACCACAGCATGTTTCCTTTGTGCAAAATGTTCAAATGGAAAAAAGTGGTGCATGCAAAATGTGACAGACATTAGGCTGGTACTTTTTTTTTTTGAGGAAAAAAAATGTGACGGGTAATATACCAAATCATTATTTTTGCTAACCAGAATCTTAATGAATAATATTTAAATAATACAATTTATTTTGTTCACTCAGAACTAGAAGTCTGTGATTAAAAAGTGCTATTTCTGTGGGGAATTACCGCTTTAAAGGAGCAGTTCACCCAAAAATGAAAATTTGCTGAAAGTGTATTCAAGATTCAAGATTAGGGCTGGGCGATATGGCCAAAAAATGGTCACAACAAAATAATAAAACCCTCAATGCCAAGACCAGGTGTGTGTTCACACCCTTAATACTGCTCTGGGTGTGTGTTGTTCACGGTGTGTGTGTGTTCACTACTCACTGCTGTGTGTGTGAACATGGATGAGTGAAATACAGAGCACAAATTACTTGGCCCCACATTCTTCCTTTCCTTTCCTTTCCTTTCCTTTCCTTTCTGGTGACATTTAATTATTCTGACTGTTTGAATTTGATTAAAATTAGTAGCATATATTTAGATCATGATAACCACAGTTAAACCACACATACAGCACCTCAATACCATGGTAAAAATGTAACTTTATGGTTTCTAGGTATTTGTATGAAAATGTCCAAATACATTTAGTATAAATGCACAAACACCATAGCTTAATCACGAAAAAATACTGCAATAATATTCCATTACACTTTAATACATTTAATACATGGCTACAATTTTTAATTACATTGAATTTATAATTAAATTCAATATGAATATCCCACATTTCTTCCACAATACCATGGTGCAGTTAGTGTTAAATCCATGATACTGTAGTTTGAACTTTGAGCTGAGCGGATAAATAGTCCGTGTGGCACGGCTCAAATGAATAGCACTGGTTTGTTCCACTTTTGGCAAGTAAATAATATATCAAACATTTATCGAACTCTTGTTATCGTTTTATTGAGGAAAATTATATCACGATAATTATCATAAGCGCCCAGCCCTATGAGTTTGTTTCTTCATCAAAACAGATTTGGAGAAATTTAGCATTAAATCACTTGCTGACCAGTAGATCCTCTGCAGTGAATGGGTGCCGTCAGATTGTGAGTCCAAACAGCTGATTGAAAACATCATAATCCACACAACTCCAGTCCATTAATTAACATCCTGAAGCAAAAAGCTGTGTGTTTGTAAGAAACAAATCCATCAAGCAGTTTGAGCTCTCATTCTGACGGCACCCATTCACTGCTGAGGATCCATTAGTGAGCAAGACATTTTACAGTGTGACCATTATTAAATAATTAAAAATGTAAATCATGAAATAAAATGCAATAAATGCAGAATATTAAAAGTATTGGTATAGTAGACACTTTCATTCATAATTTTTTTGTATTAATTAATTTATTTTTGTGTAATTGAAAATTAATTTCAAATTGTGTAATGGACGTGTGACTCTAAACCTTACAGTTACTGAGAAAAAGCCTTTGTGACAACTTTCCATGTGACAACTGGCCCCAGACTTCAGTACGCATCATTGCCTTATTTGGTCTTGACCATAAATGCTGCTCTGTGAATGTCACTTCTCACATCCTCTTCTCTTTTATATATACTTATTGTTATATATATATATATATATATATATATATATATAACAAGGGAATATACCACATACAAAATTAACATTTGGTGCAATACATTCCAGCCAAGAGGAGTTATTTTTATGTGTGGTGGACAGTTATAGTCCAAGTGAGTTTGAGGCTTTAGTCACAGTCAGGATAGGAAATCCCCAGTCACATGACAGCAGAGTCATGGATGGTTTTAAGAGTCTGTCTTTAGAGCTTTCCTCTGCATCATTTTGGCAACATCACAGCTTCAACCAGTTTTGAAACGTGAGAGGCTATTTTTCCCCCCATTGTCTTTCTGTGGCTTACAGATTAGCCACAGTGCCAACATGCATTTACTTTCTTGTGCTGCTTTACCAACACAGAGGAGATTGAGGAACTTGTAGTTAATGGTCATGGAATTTTTAAAGTTCTGTCTGCTCAGTCTCAGACTCATTCTCAAACTATTGAAAAATACAAAAAATAAACAAACAAACAAATAATTCAGAATCACATTTGTTGGTTTATAAAGTTGCACTTACAAAGAATTTGCTGGCTTGTGACACAGCAAACATGCCATATCATGTACTCATGATATATCTCAATACACAGTATACATTTATGATAGATAACATTAAAATATATACATAGCAAGTACAAAATATACAATACACAGTATACAATACAATATAGCAGACCAATTTGGCAGTATAATCAGATTCATAAAAAGGAGTATGAATATTAATATCAAATCAAGAATTAGGCATGGAATGCATGATATATATAGGTACCATCTGATATTAAATTTTCTTTTATTAGATATTAAACAACTTTTAAAATTATTAGTATTGTGTTTTCTTACAAAAGCACTGAAATATAGTTCTTCCTTCCACATCATTTCCATCACACATTTTTTACGAACTCACATTTTTGATTTTTTTGCAAAAAATGTAGTGAGAAAGAGAGTGAGAGCAAGAGAGAGAGAGAGAGTATAAAGTTAAGTATAAAAATAAGGGTAAATAAATAAAGTTAAGTATAAAAATAACTTTATATTAGGGAACACATATTCACTATTAACTAAGAGTTTTCCCTCAAACTCGTAATTTACTTATTAATAGTAAATAGGGTAGTTTTAATTGTGTTTAGGTGTGGGGTAAGGCTAAGAAATCTATATGGTCATGCAGAATAATCCATTAATATGTGCATTATAAGTCCTAATAAACACAGTCAATATGCTAGTAATATGCATGTTAATAAGCAACTAGTTAAAAGTAAACAGTAGTCCCTAATCTAAAGTATTACCAAAAATACTAATAATGTAGATGTGTATGTGCAAATATAAATGACATTTTTTAGCAAATCTCAAAGTGAATATCTATTTTTCATACTGTACATTATATGTAGTGTCGTCTAAACTCATTTGTATCTTTTACATTAAACTTTTTGTTTATTTTGAAAAAATTGTGTAGAATTTTGGTCATTTATTGGTCAACATTAAATCATAACATGAATAATTATCATATCGGCCAGAATTTTAATATCGGTGCATCTCAAATCAAAATTGTATCAAAAACATTTTGATGCTGTCTCTTATTTATTTATTTATTTGTCTGTCTGTCTGTCTGTCTATCTGCTTATTTATTTATTTGTTTTTTTTTTGTCAGTCTCAGTGCGGACATTGTTATTATAATTTACCATTGTAAGGCATGTATTCATTTTGTTTTTCGACACAAGGATTATTTTAGGAGCTGGTTGATGCAATAAGAGGGGTATTGTAGGGGTCACTGGTTATCTTGTCAACCTGCTTCCTGGATCTCACCTCATTCAAGTCCCGAGGGTGGGACAGACTGTTGAAATATTCTCCACCCTTTACTCCCATGTCTAGGACTGATACTGTCACATGGATTTTTTTTTTTTAAAAAGTGGCTTTAAATGTTCAAACTCATAAAAAATAAAACAACGTCTCGGTGACCCTTGGGTTGATTTGCGTCGCAGTGTTTCTAAGGAAAGCTCAAGTGTTAGTGTAGGTGATGCATGCAAAGATAGCAAAGCGAGACAAGAAACCACAGCTCAGGAAGTTGCTCAAGTAGTCAAGATGAAATCATCCCACGTTGCATCCCACGAGTCAATGAGACAGATATTAATAACGCTCTGTGTGTACGGTATGTGCACTATCATGGTGGCCCACACAACATTTAACCTCATGTATTTCTAAATGTGTATGTTTTACAAAATGGAAACAAAGTCTACAGCCGTGTGTCAGTAAATGTACCAGTCAGAATTAAACATCTGTTAAACTAAATCCAGAATTATGGAATATTATTATTATGGCATATTATTAATAGTATAACATTGTAAACTTTTATACTATGTGTTCATTGATTTCATTTAGACAATGCTTGTGTTTAACTCAATATCTCTGGCTTGTAGCCTTAGCCTTTCTGTGCTGTGCCAGCTTAACAAAAATGTTTGTTTATTAGCAGTTAGCACTCAGCAAGCAATAGCTGTCATTTCAACGTCTCGGTTAAGTATAGATAGACCCGATATAGTCCGGCTATATGTAACCCACTTCTAACCCAAATAACCTTGAATGTGGTTTCATGTCGTTTTTTGGCAAAATAACTTGTGAGATGTATGATATTCCATCATGTAAGCAAAGTAACAGCGCTTACAAGGTGTTTGGTTTCATTTCTTTGACATGTTCAATACGTAGCCTGTGCGTAGCCACGATTTAGCTCGTAGTCAGAGCGGCTATCTGTAGCTCACTTATAGTCAAATCTGATTCACTGTAGTTTTTGGCCAGGCAGCACATGAGATGATTGATATCACATCATGTTCGCAGTGTCAATAATATCTACAAAGATATAAGTGTCATTTCATTACATGGTCTATATGTAGCCACGATTTAGCTCTAAATTGGACGGGCTACAAGTAGTCTGCTTTTAGCCCACCTGGCGAAATCGAGGCAATCTGTGGTCTAATTTTAACGGCTTGGCTATAGCCCTACACCAGAAACCAGACCAGCGATGAGCATAGCCAAAATAGCCTTAAAATAGTTTACATGTAATTTTCGCCCACGCAGCTTCTTATTAAATGCAAGTAAACTTTTGAAACATTTAAATTAGCATTATTTTTTGGCATAATAAATAATGCTATAATAATGCTGTAAAAGAATAAAATAAAATATAAAATAATGCTAATTTAAATGTTTCAAAAGTTTACTTGCATTTGATAATAGGATGTCATGCATCCCACAAGCTGTTAAATGTTACATTCATACACATTATATGATATTATTGATATTCGGCTGTCTTTAATTTTATAAATAAAAATAAAATTACAATTCCCAACCGCTAGATGGCAATTGTAGCCCTACTGAGACATGAACTACTGGCAACGCGAGACATGAGAGTTAG
>NW_015557091.1:5398779-5399150 GCF_001515605.1 Sinocyclocheilus anshuiensis | reverse complement strand
GTCATTTCAACGTCTCGGTTAAGTATAGACCTGATATAGTCCGGATATGTGTAACCCACTTCTAGCCCAAATATCCTTGTATTTGGTTTCATGTCGTTTTTTGGCAAAATAACTTGTGAGATGTATGATTAGATATACCATCATGTAAGCAAAGTCAACAGCGTTTACAGGGTGTTTGGTTTCATTTCTTTGACATGTTCAATACGTAGCCTGTGCGTAGCCACGATTTAGCTCGTAGTCAGAGCGGCTATCTGTAGCTCACTTATAGTCAAATCTGATTCACTGTAGTTTTTGGCCAGGCAGCACATGAGATGATTGATATCACATCATGTTCGCAGTGTCAATAATATCTACAAAGATATAAGTGTCAT
>NW_015557091.1:5397664-5398763 GCF_001515605.1 Sinocyclocheilus anshuiensis | reverse complement strand
ATATGTAGCCACGATTTAGCTCTAAATTGGACGGGCTACGTGTAGTCTGCTTTTAGCCCACCTGGCGAAATCGAGGCGATCTGTGGTCTAATTTTAACGGCTTGGCTATAGCCCTATACCAGTAACCAGACCAGCGATGAGCATAGCCAAAATAGCCTTAAAATCGTTTACATGTAATTTTCGCCCACGCAGCTTCTTATTAAATGCAAGTAAACTTTTGAAACATTTAAATTAGCATTATTTTATATTTTATTTTATTCTTTTACAGCATTATTATAGCATTATTTATTATGCCAAAAAATAATGCTAATTTAAATGTTTCAAAAGTTTACTTGCATTTGATAAGATGATGTCATGCATCCCACAAGCTAAATGTTACATTCATAAACATTATATGATATTATTGATATTCGGCTGTCTTTAATTTTATAAATAAAAATAAAATTACAATTCCCAACCGCTAGATGGCAATTGTAGCCCTACTGAGACATGACTACTGGCAACGCTAGAGATCAGTGTTGTGTTTTGAATTTTTTTTACACGAGAGAGCACTAAGTTTACTTGCCGGAGAGCAGCGGGCAAACAACAAACGATAATGGACATTCCTATTTGGTCTTGTAAGTATCTGTGTTTTCGTTTTGACATGTGTTCATTATTTATTATCATGTTTAGGAACCGTGACATTTTAGTGAAGGGAGCAGATCGTAGTTGATAGTGACCCGTGACTAGGCCCACTAGCACACATGTATTTAGAGGATTAATTGCAAAATTTAATAGAGTAAAAGTTTAATCATATCTATATTATTTGTTATCATGTTTAGGAACCGTGACATTTTAGTGAAGGGAGCAGATCGTAGTTGATAGTGATCCATAGGCCCACGGTTCAGCACGCATGTGTTCAGTGGATTAATTGCTAAATTTAATAGAGTGAAAGTTTTATTATTTGTACGTGTTTACAAACTCAATCGATTTTAAAACAGCGCAAGAAGAGGCAAAAGAGCAAACAACAGAACAAACACAGCTTTGACAAAGATTAATCCATATTAATTTATACAGTGAACACACTCAGAAGAATTGGAGAAACTGAGGAGTTTCAACA
>NW_015557091.1:5386007-5397093 GCF_001515605.1 Sinocyclocheilus anshuiensis | reverse complement strand
TTAGACGTCTATTAAATTTTCACTGACAGCCCAAATTCAGCCTTGTTTTAGCCTAGACCCATATTCACCGTCTATTAGATGTATATATGTAGTCGTTTAATAGCGGTCTAATTGATGACTAGTCTATTCTTGGGCTATGATTAGACGTCTATTAAATTTTCACTGACAGCCCAAATTTAGCCGTGTTTTAGCCTAGACGTCTGGGCTGTGTTTAGACGGCTAATAGACGTCTTTTAAACGCAAAATTGCTTGCTGTGCACTTAGCGAAACCACAGATGAACGCTGATAACAGGAAACAGGAAATATTCAGATATGAAAAGTTTGAACTTGTAGACGGCATCACATACTCCTTTGAGAAATACTATAGTCTACTATAGTTTTAAGTTGAAATATGTTTTTTGGAGAGTCTTAATGCTTGTTTATACAGATAAGCGTATTGGTTACTGAGTTGTCATGTTAGGTACAGTTCTACTCAACTGAACAAAGTTCCCTTTGTTGAAGATATAAAACTAGTTTTCCTAAACTTTGATATAAAATACACTGATAGAGAAACACACATTTGTGTAACTGGGTATTTGAGTCAAAACCTTATAATGACTGTAACTTATAATGTGTGAGAACAAGCACCAGACCAATGACTAATCAATATACAACACCATCACCTGTTTTGTGGGAGTGAAATGGACTTTATCTGAGTCATTGTTTGATTTACAAACATTTACCATGGTAACCACAGTTTCCACCTAAATACTTAAGATACAGTACTACAGTAAATTGTAAATAGTCTTCAACACTATACACTTTCAGAATCTTTCTGTCATTTTATTTTATTTTATTATTATTTATTTATTATTATTATTTATTTTATTTTATTTCATTTCATTTTATTATTTTATTTATTATTTTTTTGTGAAACTGGTGGATAATGCACAGAAGTATCACGCTTTGGTACCTAAGGTATGTGAACGGAAGCTTACCCTGATAAATTTGTCTAAGTAGCGCCCCCTAGTGACTGATTTTGTTTCTTTCTTTCGTTCTTTTTTCTTTTTTTTTGTTACATGCTGCCATCTGCTCATGTCTCATGTCTGTGTAAATGTCGAAAGCCCATTTTCTAATGCATTTCCTCTCTTTTTTGATGAATTCTTAGGTAAATATCAGTTCTATTGCATTTTTACACTTCATATTCTTCTTTGTATTGCACATTATTCAAACTTTTGAAAAGCAACAACTCAGACCACTGACAACACACCACTTGTACCTGTTGCTGTCTGAATACTGGCACATATAGGTGTGAAGACTCATGTGCCTCACATTTTACAGAACTTATTTCATCTTAGCAAGACAGACAAACTGTTCTTTGATTTAACTCTGCCTGTTTGATTTGAAAACAAGAGGCCTGGATATTGTTTTTAACTGGTCATACACAATAAACAGGTTTAAATAATCATATTTTAACTCTCATCTGTGCATTTTCAATTCAGTGGCTGTTAACGTTTCTCTGTTTGATTATTCATGTGTGAATTATGGCTCAGACCAACAGTTCCTGTTCCATCAACAATCCCCTGCTGGTAGATGTCGTAACTACACCATTATTCAGGTAATCATTTAATTTTCGAGCAACATAAACTGAAGTAATGACATTATGTTACAGTATATGCACTTTTGTGCTGTCACTGGTCATGACGTCATTTTCCTGTGGCTCCATGGTGATTAGTCACATGACATTTATAGCTCATGCAGGCATCAATATTGGGGTTTAAAAAAGTATCATGTCTGGCTGTTTCCAGTTATATACAATGAAACCTCTTCTACTGTAGAATACACTCGTTTTCACGGCTTCATGTGCCTTCAAATATTACCCTACAATCTGTAGTTTGCTGTTTTGTATATTGTGTCTTTTATATTGCTTGTCAAAGTGCATATTGTCTGGTCCATGCTTGGTGTTGCTGCAAAGAAATTTCCTGTCAGGTATGAGAAAAGACTGACCTATCAGTCAATCAATCAATCAATCTAGCCCAACGGAAATCACATATGCTTGCATGCAGCGATAGCGTGCCACTCTTCGTTTCAAAGGTCTGCAAAATGCTGCATCTGTGTTTATTTGTTTATTGCCGTTGCTCTACATATGAATGTGTCTTAGAGCCTTATGAAGGTTTTGTGAGGAAGGAAAAGTTTTGTGGGCCACTTGCAGTCCCTGCCAAGCCTCATCCGATCTTTACATAGAACATGCTAAAGGTCACATGATGTTGCAGTACACCACAATGACTTTCCCTAGTCTGTCAGACACATCTGTAGATGCACGTCAAAAGATGCCCGCTTATTATTCTCACCAGCTTTGCTTTCTGCAAATATTGTACAATATTTGGTTACACTTTATTTTAAAGGTATCCTTGTTACAGTGTAATTAACATTACTTAACAACATGTACTTACTTTAGGGTTAGGAGTAAGGTTTAAGGTTAATTTCTTGTAATTATGCATAATTTACTGTTATTCCCATAGCAAGTACACAATATTAAATCTGATATATCTTTACAATATTAAGGCCTTCAAACCTAAATACTCCAATTTCTATTATTTGGTCATTGGAAAAGATTTTTTTTTTTCAAAGTAAATCAATTTCATAAAAATTTGAGCTTAAAACAGTTTAAAAAGTTTTTCTGTTTTGGATTTTTATGAGGAACATTCAACATCACATTAATTATTTCCAGATGAAACACTCGCATATGACTTAATGGGTTTGATTATTAGAAATTGTGTCCTCTGTACTTGGAAAAAGGCTGTATGTATGCTTAATGCGTATTTCCCCCCCGAGTTCGGTGAATGACCACAGAGACTTTGTCACAGCAGCCCCTTCTAAACACGAACCACACCAGCAGACTGCAGGAAACCAACACTAACTCTCAATATTACCAAGTTAGAAAGAACTCATGAAGAGCAATTTCAGAATATTTACAATGTCATTTACATTTTTTTTTTGCTAGAAATGTATGTAAAATATTAGCTTATAATAAATATGTACATATATATTATAAGCTAATATTTTAATACATACAATAACTTTTAATTTAACAGTTTGTTAATTATATATTACCAGAAGCATAACCATTTAGTGAAAGTGAAACACTGTAGTCACTGATGTTGTAATAGTCAGTCAATATATAATTTGCAAAGTTCATTCATTATTTATTTTATTCTTCATTATGTGAACATCTTGGTACTTTCCACTCTACGACACACCTGCATTAGCAGTGACCATGCTCTCATGGTCATGTAAACCACTGAATTTAAGAAAGCTGTGAATGTTCCTGTCTGTACACAGTGGTCGTCCGTGAGGTGATGAGGGGGTCTTTTGTTTCCAAGCGGACAGGTGACAGTTTTGTGGGAGGAAGCTCTGATGCTCATTTTCCCCTCTGTGAGTATTCATAAAAGTGCGAGTTGTGGTGAGCCAAGATAATACGCATCAGACTCACAAGAGAAGATGAGGTGTGTTTCTGTAACCCTTCTGCTGTGCCTGGCTACAATGCTGCTCGCTCAAGTTACCTGCCAAAGTAAGAAATACCTCCATATTGCTTGATATTAATTCCTCAAATTAATTCAAATATATTATGTTATTTTGAACTAAATGGTGTTGTCAACATGACTGTCTGTGTTAAAAATGCTTTCGTTTCCTTTTGGTGTTTGTAGTAAGTGGCCGGTCAAATTGCCTTTGTCTCAAGACATCAAATCGGGTTCCCCGCAAAGAAAATATTGAAAATTACATGATGCAAAATGCAGGCGTCTGCCATATTGATGCTATTTTGTGAGTTATTTTTTCACATTGAGGCATATATGCGGTGATATATCTCAACTATTCAACAATATTTCATGCTAATATGTCAGAATGCTATTTTTTTTTTTTGTCTAGGCTTTATTTTAGTACATTGGCATTTTACCCATAACATTATGTACAGTTTAAATTTGGGTAATCATTTGTACTTTTTTATATTTTGGTGTATTATCATGCTAAATTGTTACTTTTATGTACTTACAGGTTTAAAACTGTCAAAGGTCGCTTCATTTGCGCTGATCCACTAAGCCCTTCGGCAAGAAATGCCAGGAAATATGTGGACAACAAGAAGGCAGCAGCAACAGCCCGTCCCGTAAACTCAGCATCAACATTTAAAACAGCATCAATGCTGAATACCACATCACAATGGAATATAACGGGATGAACTAAGAACTACTTCATTTGAACTACGCAAATTTTTAACATGTCTGTGATGTTTGTGTTGGATTTTTTTTTATTTGCACATGGTTAATTAAAATGTATTGCGTAATGTATATTGCAGTGCTGTGCATGATTTTTTTATTGTGCTTGATAATTATTTTAGCATCATAGAGATATTATTATAGTTTTTGTTAATATTTGGAATTATTTTTTATTTTATGTTTTAGTTCAAATCTGAGTAATTTTGTTGAGTGATTTTGTCATTTTTATAAATATGTTTTTATAAATATATCTAGATAGTTTTCATTTATTTTTAAATGTAGTTTTAGTTATTTTAGTATATCAAGATGAACTAAATGAAAATGAGAACTGTCATTTATTATTTATTAAAATAACAAAGTTTTCAGTTAAAGTTTATTTTATTCCAAGTAACAAAAATGTGTGTGTGTGTGTGTGTGTTTAAGTTTCAGTTAACTATAATAACCTTTCAGCTCAATTTAGTGTTTTTCCCAATGTGGTTAATAACCAATAAAAATGTAAGTGGCTGTGTGATTATGTTTGCTGAATGTAAAATTCTAAAAATTCTTTGTTCTTTAAAATTCCTTATGGCAGGTCAAAAAAAAGTAAATGAATGAATAAAATGTGTTAAAATGTTAATTCTGAGTAATTTTGACCTTTGTGTGCATGAATTAGTGTGATTGTGAGTGTGTCAGTGGGTAGATAGAAGATAGTAAAACGTTCACACATACAGTTAACCCTTGTGTGGGTTTAGACACTCAAATCCACGTAGTTGTGTGGGTTTTTCCCCTTTCACTGTACAACTACGTCACACAAACTATAGCATATCTAACTCATGTACAATATCTTACATTTAAATACTTTTTTTTCCACTATGGTATTAGCATATGAAAAACGGTTAGACAACGCATGTGTGCATGTGAAGAACTGCAGTTGTGCACATTGAAACCCCCATCCCCTTGCATTATGCATTACATTCCATGCACACGTGTTGGTTTGAGAGGAGGTGGAGTAGATCACAGGGTGGGTTTTGTGAGAAAATGTGGGCGCTTAAAGAATAAACTTTCCATAAAGTCAAGCTTATGTCTCCGGTGTACTTATGTAAAAATCAGTAGAGCCTAGTTCAGGGGTAGGCAAGTTCGGTCCTAGAGAGCCGCAGTCCTGCAGAGTTCAGCTCCAACCCTGAAAAAAAACCTCACCTGCCTATAGCCTTAGTAATCCTGAAGACATTGATTAGCTTGTTCAGGTGTGTTTGATTAGGGTTGGAGCTGAACTCTGCAGTACTGCGGCTCTCTAGGACCGAACTTGCCTACTCCTGGCCTAGTTGCATTTCACATTTGTTCAGACTACTGCATTTATATTATGGCTAGCAGTTTATACCATGGAGATGTTCGTATCTGTCAGATAACATGAGTGGGCCTTGTCTGGATTTCTAATTTAAAACAAGAGCAAAGGTCAGTGAGGTAAATGAAAGCTAGGTCAGGTTTTTGTGGTCTGGGATGATGGTTGCATATCATAGCAGCCTATGCAACATCATAATGATGCCACTGCTAGCAGCTATCACTCTACAGCTCTTACCTGGTTTCCCACTGAAGTATAGCAGGGTTGAACCTGGTTAGTACCTGGATGGGAGACCTAGGTTGCTGCTGCAAGAGGTGCTACTGTGGCCAGCAGGGGGTGCTCACCCTGTGGTCTGTATGGGTACTAGTACTCCAGTATATTGACTCAAGAAGCATTGTCCTTCAGATAAATGATTAAACTGATGTACTGACTCTCTGTGGTCATAAAAATTCCCAAGATGTCATAATCATCCCTACACAGTATCTATAGATTGGCCTTATCACTCTGTCTCCTCTCCACCAATAAGCTGGTGTGTGGTGGGCGTTCTGGTGCACTATGGACGCCATAGATGCTCTAGCACATCCCATAGATGCTTGGTCGGATCGAGATCTGGGGAATTTGGAGGCCACAGCAACTCTTTGTCATGTTCGTCAAACCATTCCTGAACAATTTCTACAGTGTGGCAGGGTGCATTATCCTGCTGAAAGAGGCCACTGCCATCAGGGAACATCATTGTCATCAAGAGGTGCATGTGGTCTGCAACATCCACATGAATGCCAGAACCCAAGATTTGCCATCAGAACATTGCCCAGAGCATAAAATAGTCACCACCGGCCTGCCTTCTTTCCATAGTGCAACCTGCTGCAGTCTCTTCCCCAAGCAAATGACACACACACACCCCCGGCCATCCAGCTGATCTAAAAGAAAACATGATTTAACAGACCTTTTTCCATTGCATCGTGGTCCAGTTCTGATGCTCACTAGGTGGACCGGGGTCACCAGATTGACTGGTCTGCAGCTACGCAGCACCATACTCATCAAACTGTTATGCATTGTGTGTTCTGACACCTTTCTGTCATTGTCAGCATTACGTTTTTCAGCTATTTGAGCTACTGTAGCTCTTTTATGTGATCAGACGGACAAGCCTTCACTCCCCACGTGCATCAGTGAGCCTTGGCTGCCCAAGACCCTGACTATGGTTGTCCTTCCTTGCGCCACTTTTGGTAGGTACTAACCACTGCATACCAGGTACACCCCTTGAGACTTACCGTTTTGGAGATGCTCTAGCCCAGCTGTCTGACCATCACTATTTGACCCTTGTCAAGTCATTTGGCCCAAGTCACTCAGATTTTTTCACCCATTTTTCCTGCTTCCAACACATGAAATTCAAGAACTGAATTTCACTTGCTGCCTAATATATCCCACCCCTAGACAGGTGCCGTTGTGACAATATCATCATTGTTATTACCTCACCTCTCAGTGGTTTTAATGTTGTTGCTGATCAGTGCAATGTTACACCTTTTTATGCCAGTTAAATATTTTTGTTTGCAAAATGGAGCAAAATTTGAGTTTAAATGTCATTGAATATTAACGTCTCATTGAACAAAATCTGTTTTACATTTGCAATCATGCTGCTATTCAGGGAAAAACAACATCCTTACTTGTGTCAAATTGCTTAACTATATTGAATTTTATGAATATAAATCACATAAACTACAGGGTCATTTTTACACAATGTCTGCATGGGTCTCCTCTGGGTGCTCTGGTTTCCCCCACAATCCTAAAACGTGTAGGAGAATTGAAACTATAAATTGTCTGTAGGTGTGAATGTGTGTGTATCTGTGTGTGACTGGCCATCCGTTCAGGGTGTTGCCCAAGACGCTGGGATAGGCTCCATCCTCACAACACGGCAGAGGATATAGTGGTATGGAAAATGGATAGATGGATGGATCTTACTCCAAATCTTGAGTTTTTAATAATTTTGGTGCCATTGTCTCCCCAGTCTCCCATTAATTTCCAACTGTGGTGTATCTGTGGCCTGATGATGTGAGGCTCTTTTTAAGTGTAGGCCCGTTTCAATCTAACCAACTGGAATTCACATGATGCAAGGTGCATAAATGTAAATTTGTTGTTTATTGCCAGGTCTCTAGAATGTTTCTTAGTTTACAGAAAAGTTTTGTAAGTTGACATCTCTTGGGGAGGAAGTTCTGATGTTCGTTTTCCTGCTTGCGAGTGTTCATAAAAGTGCAAGTTGTGGTGACCCAAATTAACGTGCATCAGACTCACAAGAGTGAAGATGAGGTGTGTGTCGATAACCCTTCTGCTGGCTACAATGCTGCTTGATCAAGTCACCCGCCAAAGTGAGAAGCTTTATATATTTGTATATGTTATTTTAATTTTCTCCATATTTATGCTTCACATTAATTCAAATAAATGATTCTTGTTTGATTTAAATGATCTTGGCTAAAAGAATGCCAATTGTTTGTTTGTTTATTTTTTTTGTCTGCCCTTACAGGATACAAAAAGTAGGCCTCTGCCCTATTGATGCCATTCAGTGAGTTCTCTTTTTTCTTATGGAAATATACTGTGATAGACCTCAGACAACTATTAAGTACTATATTTAATGATAAATCTGAACTATATGTCAGAATGCCAGTTCTTCTGACCTTAGTACATTTGTATATTTTGTTGTATTGTCATGTTAAGTTGTTAGTTTTATGTATTTACAGATTTATAACAGTAAGTGGTCATTCCTTTTGCTCAAATCCTCAAAGACTTTTGGTGAAAAAAGCCATACGTTTTGTGGATGAGATGGAGGCATTTGAAAAGACAACATGTCTCAAACTCCACATTCAATTCATTTTAATTCAATTCAAGTTTATTTGTATAGCGCTTTTCACGATACAAATCGTTGCAAAGCAGCTGTAAAATATATGTTACTACAATATATTTAGTAGTAGCTTATCAGAGACTGAAGCTTGTGTAAATCCTAGTTACCACGGGATGTCAAATATAGACAAAATTAGCATAGCTGCTGTTCCAACCAAGCAAAATGGATTTGTTTAACCCAAACTAAAGAACAACACATCAACAGATAAAAGCAGGATCAACACTGAATACAACATCAGACTGGAATGAACAGGATGAACTAAGAACTACTTCACCTGAACTATTTCAATTTGTTTACACAAGTCTGTCTATCTGTCTATATAATTTTTGGGCAAAGGGCAAAATGAACGGCCAGTCGCTACAAAACCAGGGAAAGGGGAAAAAAATATATTTTAAACATTCTTTTTGTCAAGACAGTTTAACTGAAATAACTTGCTAATTATATATTGATATATATATTGTTTCACTTTGATAAAACTTAGACAACTATTCAACACCATATTTCATGATAAATTTAAGCTAAAATGTCAGAATACTAGTTATTTTGTCCAGGCCTTATTTTAGCGCACTGAATTTTTACTCATAACATTTTGATACAAAAACTCATACATTGTCATGTTGATGCCTTTTCTTGAATTTTAGGGATGTTTTTAATAATTTTGGTGCCATTTCCTTACTGTTAATTTCTGACCCTGGTGTGTGTGTGTGTGTGGCGTGATTATGGGGATGGGGCTCTTTTGTTTAAGTAAAATGGGTGAAACATAGCGCCGCTATGTAAGTATATCTATAAATCTAACTCAGGGCATTCGCATGATGCAAGGTGTAGAAATGGTGATTATTATCAATTGTTGTTTATTGCCAGGTTTCTAGAATGTTTCTTTATTTAACTTACAGGAAGGTTTTGTGAAGGTCACATCTGTGGAAGGAAGTTCTGATGTTCGTTTTCCTGCTTGCAAGTGTTCATAAAAGTACAAGTTGCAGTGAGGCAAATTAATGCACATCAGACTCACAAGAAAAGATGAGCTGTGTGTCAAAAACCCTTCTGCTGTGCCTGGCCATAATACTGCTTGCTCAAGTCACCTGCAAAAGTAAGAAACGTTACGTATTTGTAAAAAAAAAATCCTTATTAAATTATTAATAAAAATTATTAATAATTTTTATTTTAAAATTGTGTTGTATAAATGAATGTCTGTGTTAAAAATGCTTTTGTTTCCTTTGGATGTTTGTAGTAGGCCTAAGTGGCCGGTCAAATTGCCTTTGTCTCAAGACATCAAATCGGGTTCTCCGCAAGGAAAATATTGAAAGTTACGTGATACAAAAAGCAGGCTTCTGCCATATTGATGCCGTTTTGTGAGTTCTTTTTTCTTATGG
Organism: Sinocyclocheilus anshuiensis; assembly: GCF_001515605.1. Lineage (NCBI taxonomy): Eukaryota > Metazoa > Chordata > Actinopteri > Cypriniformes > Cyprinidae > Sinocyclocheilus > Sinocyclocheilus anshuiensis. The sequence goes on along the minus strand of NW_015557091.1, from coordinate 5,387,265 downwards.
AGACGTTTATGTTGTGATAGATCTCAGCCTTTCAACAATAAATTTCATGATAAATCTTAGCTAATATGTCTTTATTTTAGTACGATGACAATTTTACTCATTTTGATACCAAAATACTTTATGTACATTTGTATATTTTGTTGTATTGTCATATTATTTTAATGTATTAACAGATTTAAAACAGTCAAAAGTTGTTTCATTTGCGCTGATCCACAAAGCTCTTCGGCAATAAATGCCATGCAATATGTGAAGATGAAGGCTTTTGAAAAGACAGCATTTCTCATAAACCCCACATCAACATTTAAAATGGGATCAACACCGATTACAACATCAGACTGGAATCAACTACTTCAATTTGATAACACAAGTCTGTATTTATTTTAGGGCTGTCAACGTTAACGCGTTAATGCATGCGATTAATTTTACAATCCTTAACGCGTTAAAATAATTTAACGCAATTAACGCAAAATTACTGAAGCACAATTTCTATTCTAACCCTTTCTAACCCTCCACTCCGGGAAAGTTTTCAGTCCAATGATCCAGTAAGCGAATGCATTCAAACAATCCGTCCAAAACAGCGCTAATATAAAGGAAACCAGGCTGATTACGTCAGAGATTGCAGAGAGAACAGAGACTCGCGTTGTGTTTTCAGTGAATTATTCATTCCAGTGTGTTTCGCTTTTAAACACGAGCTCCGTCATATTCTGTGATTGTCTCTGAAGAGCGCGAGCCCTCACACATCGCGCTGTGTGAAGTACAGACTGAACGGTTTGTCAACACATCCCACCGCTGTATGGCCAGATGAGATGCAAACTACGTTTTCTCGACTGGATAACCAGTGTCTCGCTAGTAAAGTTTTGATGGATGAAGATTGCAGTCAAGGTAAAGACGACTGCAGTGGTGTACAGGATTACAGCCATATTGATGCCATTGAGTGAGTTTTTCTCATGAAATTGTATACACTATTAAAGAATATGTACATTTCATGATAAATCTGAGCTAATATGTTGGAATGCTAGTTCTTTTTGCTAGGCCTTAAAGGGATACTCCACCCCAAAATGAAAATTTTGTCATTAATCACTTACCCCCATGTCGTTCCAAACCCGCATCACTGTAACGCCATTTTGGAGAATAACCACTGAACGCAAGCAGCATACGCGCTTCTGTGTCGCGCTGCATGGTTGCGCTGTTTTCATTCAAATCAAAGCGTAAATACACGTAGAAAACGTATCCTTGTGTCGCGGCTGACACAGAATAG